>NC_088873.1:41913327-41916136 GCF_032884065.1 Artemia franciscana
TCATCCATCTAAAAACCAAAAAGTCGACTTGACGCTTATTTCTCAACTTCATTTTCATTGAGTCCAAGCTTTTACTTTTTAGAAGAGAGAGCACACTGGACATCCAACTAAATGCTGATATGGGCAGTAAGCCTACCAAGGACTGAATATCCCCATTTTCATCATCCCCATTTTCAAGGTCAACGTCATCACCATCATCTTCAGAGTTATTGCTGTTACTATCGACGGCATTGTAACTATCATTGCAGTCGTTTTCTGCGCTATGATCAATCTACCTTCGTCCCGAATATGATCAGCTTCATCATTTTCATAAATCCTAACTTGTCTTTTTGTCTTACGCATTGTTGAGGTAGTGGTCAGCAGCATCAATATCATGAAATCCTCATAAATCCCCCCTTAAACAGCTACGTCATCTTGTTTCCCATCCCCCATAACATTTCCTCAATCAATTTTTCATGAAGAGCTGTCTAAGATAATATTTTCCTGTGACGAGTTGTCTCCCTAGCAAATTTCATACAAAGAGAACTGCATTACTACCCTCTGGTCAGCTGAACCATTTGTAGAGGCACATTTAAACATAAAATAAAGCTTTCTTAATCAAATCTTCGACATCAAGATTAAGCAATATTAAGTTATTTAGATCTCCTGTAAAATCATGAAAATATAAGGCGTGCAGTATAATTTTTGGTATGTTATATACTATCTTTTAAAGTAAACTATGCATATATATACTATCATACTATAAGTATATATATATATATATATATATATATATATATATATATATATATATATATATATATATATGTATATATATAGATATATATATATATACATATATATATATATATACTATAAATATATATAAGTATATATACTATCATACTATTATATATATATATATATACTATAAATATATATAAGTATATATACTATCATACTATTAGTATATATATACTATAAATATATGTAAGTCTATATACTATCATACTATAAGTATAAATATACTATAAATATATGTAAGTATGTGTTTTCTATAGGGTGTTGGCTTGTGAGATGTTTCAAACAGGCTAAATTGGATACTTAGGTCTACTTTTGCAGTATTAGCAGAGTTTTTAACTAGTTTTCTTATTCATTTAAATTGTCAAAGGTGTTTTCTATAGGGTGTTGGCTTGTGAGATGTTTCAAACAGGCTAAATTGGATACTTCGGTCTACTTTTGCAGTATTAGCAGAGTTTTTAACTAGTTTTCTTATTCATTTAAATTGTCAAAGGTGTTTTCTATAGGGTGTTGGCTTGTGAGATGTTTCAAACAGGCTAAATTGGCTACTTAGGTCTACTTTTGCAGTATTAGCAGAGTTTTTAACTAGTTTTCTTATTCATTTAAATTGTCAAAGGTGTTTTTCTATAGGGTGTTGGCTTGTGAGATGTTTCAAACAGGCTAAATTGGATACTTAGGTCTACTTTTGCAGTATTAGCAGAGTTTTTAACTAGTTTTCTTATTCATTTAAATTGTCAAAGGTGTTTTCTATAGGGTGTTGGCTTGTGAGATGTTTCAAACAGGCTAAATTGGATACTTAGGTCTACTTTTGCAGTATTAGCAGAGTTTTTAACTAGTTTTCTTATTCATTTAAATTGTCAAAGGTGTTTTCTATAGGGTGTTGGCTTGTGAGATGTTTCAAACAGGCTAAATTGGATACTTAGGTCTACTTTTGCAGTATTAGCAGAGTTTTTAACTAGTTTTCTTATTCATTTAAATTGTCAAAGGTGTTTTCTATAGGGTGTTGGCTTGTGAGATGTTTCAAACAGGCTAAATTGGCTATTTAGGTCTACTTTTGCAGTATTAGCAGAGTTTTTAACTAGTTTTCTTATTCATTTAAATTGTCAAAGGTGTTTTTCTATAGGGTGTTGGCTTGTGAGATGTTTCAAACAGGCTAAATTGGATACTTAGGTCTACTTTTGCAGTATTAGCAGAGTTTTTAACTAGTTTTCTTATTCATTTAAATTGTCAAAGGTGTTTTCTATAGGGTGTTGGCTTGTGAGATGTTTCAAACAGGCTAAATTGGATACTTAGGTCTACTTTTGCAGTATTAGCAGAGTTTTTAACTAGTTTTCTTATTCATTTAAATTGTCAAAGGTGTTTTCTATAGGGTGTTGGCTTGTGGGATGTTTCAAACAGGCTAAATTGGATACTTAGGTCTACTTTTGCAGTATTAGCAGAGTTTTTAACTAGTTTTCTTATTCATTTAAATTGTCAAAGGTGTTTTTCTATAGGGTGTCCGCTTGTGAGATGCTTCAAACAGGCTAAATTGGCTACTTAGGTCTACTTTTGCAGTATTAGCAGAGTTTTTAACTAGTTTTCTTATTCATTTAAATTGTCAAAGGTGTTTTCTATAGGGTGTTGGCTTGTGAGATGTTTCAAACAGGCTAAATTGGATACTTAGGTCTACTTTTGCAGTATTAGCAGAGTCTCTAATAAGTTTTCTTCTTCATTTAAATTCTCAAAGGTGTTTTCTATAGGGTGTTGGCTTGTGAGATGTTTCAAACAGGCTAAATTGGCTACTTAGGTCTACTTTTGCAGTATCAGCAGAATTTCTAATAAGTTTTCTTATTCATTTAAATTATCAAAGGTGTTTTTTATAAGGTGTTGGCTTGTGAGATGTTTCAGACAGGCTAAATTGGCTACTTAGGTCTACTTTTGTAGTACCAGCAGAATTTCTAATTCTGCACATACACTTCAAGTAAGAAAAATACTTATCTCTATAGTCAGAATTGCATCCTGAATCCAAAGTTATTGTGCATTTGCATCA
>NC_088873.1:41916236-42046513 GCF_032884065.1 Artemia franciscana
ATAAGTATATATATATATATATATATATATATATATATATATATATATATATATATATATATATGTATATATATAGATATATATATACATATATATATATATATACTATAAATATATATAAGTATATATACTATCATACTATTATATATATATATATATACTATAAATATATATAAGTATATATACTATCATACTATTAGTATATATATACTATAAATATATGTAAGTCTATATACTATCATACTATAAGTATAAATATACTATAAATATATGTAAGTATGTGTTTTCTATAGGGTGTTGGCTTGTGAGATGTTTCAAACAGGCTAAATTGGATACTTAGGTCTACTTTTGCAGTATTAGCAGAGTTTTTAACTAGTTTTCTTATTCATTTAAATTGTCAAAGGTGTTTTCTATAGGGTGTTGGCTTGTGAGATGTTTCAAACAGGCTAAATTGGATACTTCGGTCTACTTTTGCAGTATTAGCAGAGTTTTTAACTAGTTTTCTTATTCATTTAAATTGTCAAAGGTGTTTTCTATAGGGTGTTGGCTTGTGAGATGTTTCAAACAGGCTAAATTGGCTACTTAGGTCTACTTTTGCAGTATTAGCAGAGTTTTTAACTAGTTTTCTTATTCATTTAAATTGTCAAAGGTGTTTTTCTATAGGGTGTTGGCTTGTGAGATGTTTCAAACAGGCTAAATTGGATACTTAGGTCTACTTTTGCAGTATTAGCAGAGTTTTTAACTAGTTTTCTTATTCATTTAAATTGTCAAAGGTGTTTTCTATAGGGTGTTGGCTTGTGAGATGTTTCAAACAGGCTAAATTGGATACTTAGGTCTACTTTTGCAGTATTAGCAGAGTTTTTAACTAGTTTTCTTATTCATTTAAATTGTCAAAGGTGTTTTCTATAGGGTGTTGGCTTGTGAGATGTTTCAAACAGGCTAAATTGGATACTTAGGTCTACTTTTGCAGTATTAGCAGAGTTTTTAACTAGTTTTCTTATTCATTTAAATTGTCAAAGGTGTTTTCTATAGGGTGTTGGCTTGTGAGATGTTTCAAACAGGCTAAATTGGCTATTTAGGTCTACTTTTGCAGTATTAGCAGAGTTTTTAACTAGTTTTCTTATTCATTTAAATTGTCAAAGGTGTTTTTCTATAGGGTGTTGGCTTGTGAGATGTTTCAAACAGGCTAAATTGGATACTTAGGTCTACTTTTGCAGTATTAGCAGAGTTTTTAACTAGTTTTCTTATTCATTTAAATTGTCAAAGGTGTTTTCTATAGGGTGTTGGCTTGTGAGATGTTTCAAACAGGCTAAATTGGATACTTAGGTCTACTTTTGCAGTATTAGCAGAGTTTTTAACTAGTTTTCTTATTCATTTAAATTGTCAAAGGTGTTTTCTATAGGGTGTTGGCTTGTGGGATGTTTCAAACAGGCTAAATTGGATACTTAGGTCTACTTTTGCAGTATTAGCAGAGTTTTTAACTAGTTTTCTTATTCATTTAAATTGTCAAAGGTGTTTTTCTATAGGGTGTCCGCTTGTGAGATGCTTCAAACAGGCTAAATTGGCTACTTAGGTCTACTTTTGCAGTATTAGCAGAGTTTTTAACTAGTTTTCTTATTCATTTAAATTGTCAAAGGTGTTTTCTATAGGGTGTTGGCTTGTGAGATGTTTCAAACAGGCTAAATTGGATACTTAGGTCTACTTTTGCAGTATTAGCAGAGTCTCTAATAAGTTTTCTTCTTCATTTAAATTCTCAAAGGTGTTTTCTATAGGGTGTTGGCTTGTGAGATGTTTCAAACAGGCTAAATTGGCTACTTAGGTCTACTTTTGCAGTATCAGCAGAATTTCTAATAAGTTTTCTTATTCATTTAAATTATCAAAGGTGTTTTTTATAAGGTGTTGGCTTGTGAGATGTTTCAGACAGGCTAAATTGGCTACTTAGGTCTACTTTTGTAGTACCAGCAGAATTTCTAATTCTGCACATACACTTCAAGTAAGAAAAATACTTATCTCTATAGTCAGAATTGCATCCTGAATCCAAAGTTATTGTGCATTTGCATCAGAAAGGAAATTAATATTCACCATATACAGACCTAGCCTATACCAATTCAGGGTATATATTTGCACGTTAGTGAGTATATGTGTATGTATGTGTATATGTGTGTATGTGTATATGTATGTGTGTATGTATATGTATGTATATGTATGTGTGTATATATATATATATATATATATTTGTATATATGTAAGCCCTATAGATAGGTAGAGTAGCTCCATAGGAGGCTTAGGCCAAGTAGGACCTTGTCCCAGTGGGGCCCATAATAGAAACTGGGAAACCCTCCCCTGGGGGTCATAATTTCAGGTGGAGGAGGAAGAAGGCCCCTCAAATGTACACTCAGCAGGGCCAACTGCCGTGTTCACGCGTCAGATGAGTTACAAACCTTCTCCCAGTAATGGGTTAAATTGCATGGTGAAGCAGAACACCATCGTGGGAGGATCCTCTATAGGAGGACAACTGCGGCAGGGCGTAAGATCCAGATTTATGGACAACGGCCTCTGTAAAGGGCTGCCTCGACCCTTTCGGGGTACCTGCAAGACTGGGAAACTTGCGGTCAATTTTTCCCACTTGAGGAGTGGCGCCCCTCGAGGAAATTATAGCCTAGTAAACAACACAGCACTCGTACGGGATTCTGATTATTGGATAATTTTCTGGGCTTGGTTTGTTTTGATGGACGTTTTCGGGCTGAAAAACCTCTTCCTAGCTAATTTATCTACTATGGGCTGCCTCCCCGTAGTAGCATAATATTTGTAGGCATGAATATATAATGAGTCGGAGGTAATAGGCTTGGGACTGTCTGTGCAGGATTTCGACTCTTGTTGATAGAAGAGCATCGCCAAGTGCTGAAAACCATGTTGTGACCAAGACGGGCCCAGGATTGCACAAAGCCTCCAACTTACTGGAGGTCCCAGGGACTTCTTGCTGTCCGGTTCCAAGCCGACTTAAGCGCTTCGGTGTAGACTTGAGAAGATATGTTGGTCCCCATCCTGCACTGGTATCCGGGATCACTGCTTTTCTTGAGGCCAAAATAATTTCAAAGATTTAAAGAACATGAAAATTGGAACTTGGAATGTTACGACGTTAAAAAATGACTATCGCATCGACATTTTGACTGACGAATTCAGACGGTTTGAACTGGATTTATTAGGAGTTTCAGAAACTCATATCCCAGGGGTAGGAAGCATGAAATTAGGTGACATAGAATTTGTTTACTCAGGAAGGAAGGATGGGGTACATAGACAGGGAGTAGGGCTCATGATGAATAAGGAAGCTGCTAAGTCTTGTTTAGGCTGGGAAGGTATTAATAATAGAATACTAATTGCTCATTTTATGACTAAAAAGTTTAGGGTATCAGTTATAGTAGTATATGCCCCCATTGAACCAACTGATGGAGATACTAGTGACTCAGATGAATTTTACTTACAGTTACAGGAGCAAATAGACAGGGTACCAGGTAGAAATATGGTGTTTTTGCTAGGAGATTTTAATGCCCAGGTTGGTAGAAATAGGGATAGATGGTATCCTAGCCTAGGTAATTTTGGTGTAGGAAAAGAAAACAGTAATGGCTATAGGCTTTTGCAATTTTGTAGGTATAACAACCTAGTTATAACCAATACGGTGTTTGGTCACAAAATGGCCCATAGGTTGACATGGTATTCACGTGATGGTAAGACAGCAAACCTTATTGATTACGTTATTGTAAACAGAAGACTAGCAGGATAAATACAAGATACTAGGGTGTATAAGAGTGCCGTTATTGATGTTAAAGTAAAGATCACCATCTAGTAGTGTCTAAGGTTAATTTAAAGCTGAAATTTCGGAAGAGTAACTCCCTCCCGGGAAGTTAAGATGTTGGTAGACTTCAGGATGAAAATTTGAGAAAAAAATTCCAGGAACAGTTGAGTACTAAACTTGAGGGTTTAAAATTTGACAATGTGGAAGATGAATGGAATAATTTCAGAAAAACAATTTGTGAAGTTGCTGATGGTGTCCTAGGGAAGAGTGCTAAGACAGCAACTAGGAATATAAGTGAAAAAGCTTTAGGTTTAATAGAGAGTAGAAGGGGTTTGTATAAGAATTATCTGAGCGATAGGTCGTATGAAAACAAAAGGAATGTAAAGAAAGTGGAGAAAGCATTAAAATATGAACTAAGGAGATGTGAAATGGAGGCGATGGATAAAATTGCTGAGGATCTGGAAGATGCGGCTAGACGGCATAATAGTAAAATATTATACTGGCATGTTAATAAATTGAAAGGGAGTAGCCGATCCGGACTAGTCCCAGTTAAAGATAGAAATGGGGTCACAATTAGTGATAAGGAAAAAGTTAAAGAAAGATGGGTGGAACATTTTGAGAATGTGCTAAACCGAGATACAGTTGCAGGAAAAGATATAGATGAAAATGAAAAAGTTTGTGATACCTTGGATGTGAAGGAAGATTTGTTTAGTGAGGAAGAATTAGCGACAGTACTAGAAGGATTAAAAAATAATAAGGCCCCAGGTGCTGATAGTATGATTAATGAGTTCCTTAAATATGGTGGCTCTGAGGTTAGGAATAAGCTACTGAAGATTATGAACATGATTTTTGAAAAAGGGGAAGTACCCAATGATTTTAGGAAAACCTTAATTAAACCACTGTATGAGAACGGTGACAAGAGTGAATGTCGGAATTATCGAGGCATTAGTCTGGTCTCTGTAGGTGGCAAATTACTGAGTAATATGATACTTTTAGACTGAGACATGCTGTAGACAAAGTTTTAAGGGAAGAACAATGCGGTTTTAGAAAAGGTAGAGGATGTGTCGACCATGTTTTCACTCTTAGGTTAATAATTGAGAAGTCCCTTCGTTGTCAAACACCTTTGGTCCTTAGTTTTATCGATTATGAGCAAGCTTTCGATTCTGTTGATAGAACAGCGTTAACAAAGGTCTTATCGTTATATGGTATACCAGAAAAATACATTAAAGTGATTTGCGCTATGTACGAGAATAATACTGCTGCGGTTAAGGTAGGAAATGAGGTTAGCAACTGGTTTTGTATTAAATCAGGAGTTAAGCAGGGTTGTGTTCTATCCCCCTTTATATGGATCATTTTGATGGACTTCGTCTTAAGGAGCACAGGAAAGGCAATTGGAGACCATGGAATCAAATGGGGAGGAAGAACGCTCCTGGACTTAGATTATGCTGATGATTTAAGCATATTAGATGAAAGTGTGAGCAAAATGAATGAATTTTTAGAAGTTTTACGAGTTCAGGGTGCTAAAATAGGCTTGAAAATTAATGTTAAGAAGACTAAGTCACTAAGGTTAGGAATAAGTGAAGATGAGCAGGTGACCTTAGGTAACGAAAAGATTGATCAGGTTGGGAGCTTCAGTTACCTTGGTAGTATTATTAGTAAAGATGGTGGGAGCAGTGAAGATGTTAAAAGTAGAATAGCTAAAGCTCAGGGTGTTTTTTCACAGTTAAAAAAAGTTTGGAAGAATAGAAAGATAAGCCTACAAACCAAGATTAGAATATTGGAAGCTACAGTGATGACAGTGGTCAAATATGGCTCTGAAGCATGGACACTCCGAAAAGCAGATGAAAATTTACTAGATGTTTTCCAGAGAAATTGCCTACGGATTGTTCTGGGTACCCGGCTGACTGACCGTATTTCAAACAGTAGGTTGTACGAAAAGTGTGGTTCAATCCCGCTTTCTGGGGCTATAATGAAAGAAAGGTTGAGATGGCTAGGCCACGTTCTACGGATGAAGGATGACAGATTACCGAAGATTGTCCTTTTTGGCCAACCGTCTGGGGCTACACGGAAAGCAGGTCGTCCTTGTCTGGGTTGGGAGGATGTCATAAATAAGGATTTAAAGGAAATGGGAACTTCCTGGGAGGGGGTGTAAAGAGGGAGGCTTTAAATAGATTAGGTTGGAGGAGGAGCGTGCGTAGCTGTGTTGGCCTCAGGCGGCTTGGTGCTGCAGTGAGTTATTAGTAGTAGTAGTAGTAGTAGTAGTAGTAAGTATATATACTATCATACTATAAATAAATACAAGTATATATACTATCATACTATAAGTATAAATATACTATAAATATATGTAAGTATATATACTATCATACTATAAGTATATATATACTATAAATATATACAAGTATATATACTATCATACTATCTTTTAAAGTAAACTATGCAAAGAGCTTACCTCGTTATCGTAATTCCAAGGAACATATGAGTACTGAATAGTAGGCATGAATGTATTCGCCTGAAGCCACCTAATGAAAAGTTGTTTGTCTGGTTGAATTAAATATCCATTTCCTCCAATCATATCAGGTAAAACAAATGGATATCCAGTAATACTAAATTGGAGCAGAGATGGAATAAGTGTTTTTAAACCTAGATTGTAATCCCAGGTTGAATATTTGTCCAACATTCTGAAAAATATTGGCTCTGCTTGATTCTTCCACCCTGTTCGGACTTCAGCCATTCCACCGAACCTAGCTACTGCTTGAATATATGCTGTACTAAATACGTTTGGTTCCACAGAGTCAGGTGTTAAGGGATAAGTTCCATTTTCAGGAAGCCAGTTAGTTTCTCCAGCATCAAACTTGAATGAATCAATGTCATACTCGGACTGAATTCGCCTTATTCGTTCTTCCCACCAATCACGGGCTTCTGGATTTGTAAAGTCAACAATACCGGCCCTTTTTCCTTGCCACCAAGAGGTTATGGCAGTATTGTTGTTTTTGTCTTTGACAAGGTACGGTCTAGCTTCTTCAAATGAGTAGCAGTTTTCGTTGATAAAAGGGTGTATCCAAAGTGTTACACGGAAACCCTGGTTTTTGAGTGTGGCAACCATGCCTAAAAAAAGTTAAGTAACAGAGCAAATATAATAGACTGAACCGATCTAAGAGATCTCATTGTCAAGTAGAAAACATATAAACAAAAACCAACAATAATGGTTGGTTGAAATATAAAAAGACAAAACATTTGTGCATAAAAAATATTGTTGGAGGACAAAAAAAGAAGTACAGTGCATAAATGAGCCTCTAGTCCAAACTATTAAGCCAACAAACAGAGTTATTCCTATATGAAGACAGTTATTAGCATAGGTAACAATTAAAATTGTTAGGTACTAGGAAGTAAACTATTTTAAGTCTTAACACATGAACAAAATTAAATTAAGAAGAATAATATATCGAAGGCTTTTCTATTTTGCAAATAACTGATAGATTAGGTTGGAGGAGTGTGCGTAGCTGTGTTGGCCTCAGGCGGCTTGGTGCTGCAGTGAGTTATTAGTAGTAGTAGTAGTAACTAAGACCAGGGCTAATTAATTATGACCAAACAAATAATTCTTGATAACAAGGCAGTAGGGTTTGGTGGTATTGATGTTTTTGTCTTTATATGTTGTTTTGTCTTTACGAAATTAAATAAGAAGAATAATATATCGAAGGCATCTCTATTTTGGAATCAACTGTAACTAAGACCAGGGCTAATTAATTATGACCAAACAAATTATTCTTGATAACAAGGCAAAGTAAGAATGAAATATTTCAGTTGTGGTGGTTTAAGGGAAGTTGCAATATATAAGAGGTTTGAAAGAAGTTATTACAGTATAAGATAAGATTTATTTCAAAAAGCCTACGGGCCGTAGCAACACAGAACACAGTCTACAAACAAAACTCAGGAACTAAATATACCTTAGATAGTATAAATAATAATAATAATAAAAAAACTACAACAAAAGGACAAAAAATGAAACACGCCAAGGCTCAACATTTTAACCGACAAACACCAATCATAATGCAGTTCAATTTCTAAGAACTGTGACAAGCTATATCCTCAAGCATGATTCCCTGTGTTTAATCTCTAAACGAAGAAACTTAGACTGTTGTTTAATAGCACATGCATTCCCCTCAGCCATCAACTCGATTAACAAGCATTCACTCGCAAAGCCTCGTCCAAAACATTCATTCCGCAGCTCAAACAACTCTTCACACTTGGATACAAAATGAAGTAGATTTTTATTCGCACATCCACACAAAGGGCAAAAATAGGTGGCAGCCGCCAGCCTAAAGTTTCCCAAAAATTTCCTTCCCTCACCTAAATCCAGAACTATCCCCCCTAACCAAGAATAAATTCTTCAAGTCATATTTATTCAACCCAAATTTAAAAGAAACTTCCTCCTCCCAATACTCTTTAGCTTGGGAGTAAAACCTCAAAGACATAGATTGGTCCTTATTATCTCGCCACTCTTGGATTTCTTGGTCGTATATTAGGTTTGGTATATTTTGACAGCCTTCTAAGGTCTTAGCACTAATTTGATTAGACGACACCAATCGTTTTTGCAGTAGTTGCTTCTCCAGTTACAAAAAATTTCTGATTCTTGTGAAATGAATTATTTTTGCTTTTTTCGCCAACAGGTCCTGAAAAAGGATTTTGACAGGTCCTGAAAAAGGACAAAAGAATCCTGAAAAAGGATTCTTGGGATTGAAATTGCCTTTGTTGTGTCTTGAAAGCTTGTTTTAAAAAAAAAACTTCGAAATAATAATTAGTGTTAACATTCAAGCCAACTTAAACTTCTAATTTTTACTGTCATATAAAATTTAAATATTGACTGGTGATTTAAGATTTCTTATACAGAGAAAAAATTCTTAGTCTCAAGGGCCCAAGGTTCATAGAGGGACTTGAGCCCGCGTATAGAAGGCCACAACATTACAAATCCTGTGGTCTTAACTAAGTTAGCTAAGGTAATTTTTGAATCAGAATCAACTTGGTGGAAATGATGATAAACTTGAGAGGCATAGCGTAGAGTAAAGCCAGGACACATACTCTCTGTGATTGTTAGCATCAATCGATGTTTTGTGTTGCAGTTTGTAATTGTAATTTGTGGTTGGATAGACCCAACAGTATCAAGACTCAGGCTTTAAAAACCCATTGCCTCTAAACCTCTGGCAGCTGAGCTTAAAGAATCACAGCAGTGACCCCTATCCCAAGCTGAGGCTCAAGATTGGTCAAACGAGTATTCGAGCCCTTGTCTCGAAGGTCATATAATTGCAAATCCTATGGCCATCTATTTGGCTAATATAGCTCTTGGGAGCCGTAAGAAATATCTACTGTAACTTGTAGAGCGCCCTTTCAATATGTCTATATTTTTACGCATTCAGTTGCTAATTATTAGCTTTCAGACAAACTCTGCAATAAAGAATATTTGAAAATGATGTAAAAAGACAATGAAATACTGGATTTTTGAACTTACTTTAAGAATACACTCATTGAATTGAAACTATTGTAGAAACTCAGAAAAATATACAGATAGAAAGAGAAGAAAGTAACAGAAAAGTCGAGAGGGAAAGATAGATAGAGAGAGAGAGAGAGAGAGAGAAAGAACGAAAGAAAGAAAGGGACCGAGATACTCAGAAGAAAAGATATACAGAGGAAGAGTGAGACGAAACATAAGAGAAAAAAACAGAGAGAGAGGAAAAGTTTATTCTTTTCTGTATAAAATAGTGCCGTAATCTATAATTTTTAATCTATAGGCTTAATTTTGATTTTCAGTTTATGAGCAGTACCAATATTGGTTTTAAATTGGGAATTTGGAAAAATTGATAATATTACGTTAACTGGGAACAATAACCTCCAGGAAGGTAAGGGAGGTTGAGGTCCAGACCACACACTGGTTTCTCAAGTTCTTTAGAATATCAAATTTACATATGCAGTCTAAATTCTTCAGCAATATTCGGAAAAATATAAGACAGCTCTGAAAAAAAAACCTAAAGAATATTAATGGAAAATGTCCCACGAACTTCAGTATAACTTACACATAACAGAACAAGATTAGAAATTTGCGAAATACCTGCAGGATCTGGAAATTTTTCGGGATCAAACTCATGTGATCCGTAGCAAATCTCCCAGTTATCATCAATTTCGAGCTGGCTGTTGTTGAAATTATTTTCTACAATAGCATTAGCATACTCAAACACTTTTGTCTCGTTAATGAATACTTTATACTGAGCCCATGTAGACCATATTGGGTCTTTAAAAACTCTTTCATCAGGGAAGCTGCGTGGTTTTCCTATTAAGTTGTTAATGCTGAATATATGCATACTTTTAACATCGGAGGCAGAACATACTGAATACTTTAAATGAAGTGTCGATTCTTCACTTGGGTTTCTGAAATTGAAAAAAATAACATATTTAAATTTGTGTTTCTTTCAGTCTTTACATTACATTTTTGTATAGCTGGATAGCCACCAAAAATCATAAGAATTGCCCCCCCCCCCCAAAAAAAAATAGTAGTCTTAGGTACCTTGATCTTGTGCTTCGTATATACAACTTAGCTTTACCAAATATTGCCCTATGGCGTTAGTTTTGAAAAGTTCATAGAAAAAATGAGCCGCTTGACATAGGGTCATACAACTAAGTATTGGTCATTCATTCCATAATACATCACATCAAACAAAGTGAGTGTGTCTCTGTAGCTTCAATGACAAGGCATGGCAGTTTTCTTAGAGGCTATTTAACCTTTGGAGGCATAAAAGGAATTGAGTCAATGAGGTAAACTCTGGAATTTTGCAATTCTTCAACATTTTGAAAACACACTCTCGGTCATAAAAACAGCGTTGAGCTGATTGTAGAAATGGACGAAAATATTGAATAACAGGACTGTAAAAAACCGGTAAACTTACTTCAGCCAATAAAAAAATTTACTTCTAGGTAGGCATGATGATACTCATTAATTAAAATGAATGACCAGAAGCCTTGTTGGGCTGAATTCCTATTTCCAAGTCTGAAAATCCACTAGAAGAACAACAAAAAGAGAATAACAACAACAGAAAAGAAAAATTAATAATACAAAAACTAATCCGGACTTAAAAGAAAATAATAAGCAAACGGCTACAAAAAAGAAACCAATTAAATTTCGAAATGTCAAGTATGATAAACCGATCTAGGCTAAAACAGATCTACTTTTTTTTAAGTTTTTGTTCTGTGGGGAGGCTTTTGGCAGCAAGAAGATTCGACTAGCACCCTATAGGTGTTGGCGTTTGAAATTTTCGACCCACTCACAGCATCACCATGAATATGGTTCTGTGTGTACATAAATACTTAATCAATTACATAATATTCATTAAGTAACCAACAATACGATTAACTTTTCTGATGTTTTTCCTTGGCCTAAGCAGCTCTATTTAAATTAAGCATATTTTAATCTACTTGCAGCTGTTGATTCGAGCATATTCCAAAACTGCCCTTTGGCAACATATACTTGATTTTTAGGGCTGAGATTCCTACAATTTGTAAGGATTATCCTTTGAAATTCGGAAGTCTCATTAACACCTAGTGAAGACGGCACCCAAGATCCTCTGAAATTATCTTTATCCATAGTGCCTTATGAACACCATCCCAAAGATTCTTCCAAAATTTTGCTTTTCAAGGATTTTATCGCCATCAAGATAAATTAATCTCTCTGGCTAACTTTTATTTAATCCCCTTAAAAGAAAATCTTATAGCCATGACAGAAAAACCACCACTGCAGAAGGTAGTCGAAGATTCATTCCTGCCAGAGACGCTCTCCAAGAGTAGAAGCAAACTCAAATTTTTACAGCTTCATTCGCCCCAATTACCTTTGCAAGGAAATATGAAAAAAGAATTATTTCTTAGAAAGGAAACAGTGACTCGGCCAAAAGAGCCCTACCCCGAAAGATGCAATGGCCGTTTTGAATTTCAAGATTTACTGCAGATGTGACCAAAATTGGATTGAAATAGAACAGGTTCGATCAGCCCTCCTCTAATCAGTTTGATTAGTTGTGATTGCTCAAACGAAGAAATGAGATAAAACTGCTGTTCACAGCCAAAACCAAACCGAGTTTTGTTGGTATAAAATTTATAGGCGTTTTTTTGAAAGAGAAATGAGCTTCGGCTAAAAGGACATATATTCTACAAAATACACTACCTCAAAAAGACTGTAAAAACAAATCTTACGGATATGGTCTCTCGTACTTCGTCTGTAGGCATAACTGTTCATCATTTGTTTGGTTCAAACTAACAAAGAGGGGTATGTCGTAACTCCCAAAAACAGCAAAACCGTCTGAATTTAGCCAGTAAGGCTCACTGACGCCCCCATAAGCATCATTAAATTGAATAACATCGTTTGTGACAAATGCAGTTTCGTTCTGAGCTTCTAATTGAATTGGCCAGCGCTGGCTATGTCGTTCTCCACTTCCATACCATTGGGCATCTCCAAGGAAAAAACAATCCTAGAAAAAGAGCATAGCACCATTTACTTTGAGCCTCAGAAGAGGTAAATTTTTCTTTTTCCACACTTGGTCATCTAGGTTTTTAGAAGAGTAAGTATTTCACAGTTACTTTCAGTTTGACATCATGATGTTCGTATTGAATAATGTCAAGCACAACCATAAACCGAGGGTTATAGAAAGGAGTTGGATATTTCCTAATAATGCAACTCTAATGATCTTCAGCTAATATTACTTCTAACTAATATAACTTGGAAAAACTAAAACGTGTTTTTTGTAACTGGTGCATTAATCAATGCCCTTGAAGGGTGGGGGTCCTGTTTTTTTTTATTTGTTGTTGTATTTATAAGCCAACGAATCTGTGAAATTTAAAAAAATTGTTCATTTTTTAGCCAAAAAGCGCGATTATTGTCTTGGCTTTTACATTTTTGGCTCCTAGAGGGGGAATATGGTCTGCAGGTAATACATCATTGGAGACATATCCTTTATTTTCTTTTTTAAAACACTATCGACTTCTTTTTGTATTGTAGCGGTTTTAGCAAGTAATGATCTCACTGGCACCCTATGTTTACACTCGAATGGGTTCTATCCGAAATTTCTACGACCATCCCATCCATTCAGAGTGGCTGGGTGAAAAGATGATTTCCATGCTTACGGCTCTTTACTTATGCAGCACTGGGACGCTCCCTCTGACTTACTGATGCTTTGAATAGTAGCACGGGAAGGCGAGCGATGTCAAATAGAACCTCAACTGTAAGCTTAAGAAATGGAATAACGCTGGTAAGTGAAACCAAATAAAGCTGGAAGTCCAACAGCAGGCTTCAGAAGTTTGAAACCTGAGGAAGAAGCCGAATATTAAGATAATTAAGCAGTAAAATTAAGAGAATTATCGAATTGAAGTTGGTACGAACTATCAAAAATCGAACTTGCTTGCTTTTCAACAAATTGAAAATTCAACAACAGCGTAGGAATCTCAACATGTTTAATTTTTAAACAATTTAAAATGTATAGGGGTATGGAAATTCAACGGGTTTCCTTTAATCCAGATTGAAATTCAGCAGCAAAAGTAACCCTACTTGTTAAAAATGTAACAGCAGTTTAGAAATCCAAAATATTTTTTTTTCTCAATGAATTCAGCAGTGACAATGAAAATATAATGAGGCTTTCAGCATCCAATATATTGGAATTCCAACGATTCTCAATTTTTAAATTTTATGTATTTTGTCTTTAAACGCTACACTCATTTTTACTGGATTTTTAACTGTTTTTACTTCTTTTTTTTATAATATTTCATTAACGTTAATATCAATTAACATTAACGATATAATATTGTTTAACGTTTCACCTTTTGCGTCGTCCCCTATCTTGTAAATACGTGATTGTTCGTCACTATATTCTGTAGCGTATTTATTTAATGTCGCTCCAATTATCTTCAAGAAAAAAACCTCATAATAGTGAAACAAAATTGCAGCTTCGCCTTATAGTCGAAGAATTTTTGTCTGATTTACCAATCCTTATCCCTTTGCCTTATACGTGTTAACGACACAAATTCATATATTTAATGGTGACTGGCTCTATACAATCCTTGAATTACTTAAGACTTAAGTCTCCTGCCGGGCACTGCTCGGCGTAGAGAGTGACGTCTGCCTCCTCCACCCACTTCGTTCCATGGCGAGTATTTGCTCTTCGCCCTGTCTGATGTTTGCCATCGTCAAGAACTCGGACAGGCTGTCGGACCGACGTTTCTTCGGTCGACTGCGAGGTCGCTTCCAACCAACTTTGATAGGGTCGAAGTCATAGATCAACTTTGCGGGTAGATGTGGTGGCATACGAAGCAGATGCCAGAACCATCGTAAGGTTCGCTCGGCTGCTTGAGTCGAAAACCAAGACTGCTCTGTGAGCTGCAGAAGCTTTTCATTGCTGACGAAGTCGGACCATCGTAGACCCTCAATCCTCCTCAGGCTCTTTGCATGAAATACGTCTATTTTCTTGAGGATTGCAGCTGATGCTTGCCATGTCTCAGCTCCATAAAGCATCACAGAGCCGACTAGAGCTTTGAAGATCCGCAGTTTCGTTTTGCGACTGATGTTTGGTTTTCACCAGAGGTGACGATTCAGTCTACCCATGACAGAAGACGCTTTAGATAATCTCGCCTGCAGCTCGGGGAGAAGTGAGCCATTTGAAGAAATTACGGAGCCCAGGTAGGTGAAGTCATTAACAACCTCGATGCTAGTGGTGCTGTCCAGGCTAACTGGAGAGTTAACAGCAGGAGAAGACGGGTCTTTGGCCATAATTTTAGTTTTATTCCAGTTTATATGCAGTCCTACTTTGGCAGCCTCTTCTCGCAGAATTCGGAGCGCTTCCAGCAGCTGCTCCATGGAGTCCGCCAGAATGGCCAAGTCATCGGCAAAATCAACATCTGTGATGGTATGATCTCCGAATTCTAGCCCAAAGCTGAGACGTGAAGTGGTTTTTGTCATAACGTAATCTATGATGATAATGAAGTGCTCTGGGGCCACTGCACTTCCTTGGCGCACCCCTGTCGTGATTTGAAAGAACGGGCTGCGCCGACCAAATTTACTTGTACGCAGCTCTCCGTCCCCAAGAAGTCTTGCCTTCCGCCTTTGCTCTATAACTTGCAGTGTTTCATTATTTAGCCACGATTCCTTTGGATAACTCCTCTTGCCAAGCACTAGTTGTGCTGCTTCGCTGGTGTGCAATTTAAAATGCTTCCAGAGATCTTCACTGCTATTGAGTGAGCCAAGGGCCTCGAAGCGATTCGATATCTCGATACAGTACTTCTGGCGAGTATCTGGTTCCTTTGGTTTCCCGATATCTGCAGTGACGGGTTTTCTTTCCGATCGTTGTGCATGGAGGCGAAGCCGAAGATTGGCGCACACAAGCCTATTGTCTGCGTTTCCAAGCTCTGCTGATCTGTAAGTTCTGCAGTTCTTCACCAATGATCTCCAGCGTTTGGAAATAATGACGTTGTCAATCATCTTCTTTGTACGACCGTCATTACTATACCACGTGTACTGATGGATAGTTTTGCGTTGGAAGTAGGTGTTTGCAATGTAAAGGTCGTGAGATCGGCACAGTTCACGTAAACGGAGCCCATTGTCGTTAAGTGGATCTGGGGATACAGGACCAACTGTGCCACGCCATACACCCATATCATCGCGCACTGTCGCATTAAAGTCGCCAAGGAGAACAGTTATATCATAGGGAGGGGGGTACTGTTGCAAGGCATCTGGACAAAGAAGATTAGAAATCTTCCTTAATCGGATCATCAGAATCGTCGGTCGGGGCATAGCATACGATGACAGTCATCTTGCCATACTTGTGTCCAAAGCGGGCCTTCATTAATCTGTCAGATACAGCTTCGTGTAAAAGTAAGGCCTTTCTTGTAAGGCTATTTAGTGCAAGGCCAACACCATTCCTTCTCGAGCTTCCTCCAGACCAGAGCAATGAGTCACTGTTACCTATTTGCTCTTCTCCGCTTCCGGTAAGACGTGTTTCTGTAAGACCTGCAATTGACACTTTGTTCTTACGAAGTTCTTCAGAGAGTAGGTTCTTTGACGCAGGTGCATTCAGAGTCAAGACATTCCAGGTTGCTATTCGCAGTCCCTTTCGGTCCATAAGGTTTAGTCTGTCAGTCTTTCTGACGTCGTCAGTATGTCCATTGACGCGCGATAGTCGAGATCTTAAAAGGGAATCAGGGTCCGAGGCTATATTGTCACTTTTCGTAGCACTTAAAATTCGGGTGGAGGGTCGCTAGCCCAACCGACCCTAGGCCTGGAATCTGATTAGAGCTAGGTTAAACCTAGGTACTGAAATTCCCGGGGTGGGCTCCACCCGCCACAAGAGGTTGCGGCCGTCCTGATCGGAGTGTTTAGTTAGGGGAGAAACCCCATATCCAGAGGCACGCGGTCTGCAGACAGAGTATAATATACAATCCCCAATGACGAAAAAACCCCACTGGCTCTCCCTCGGATTTTGGTTGAAAGTTTGCATTTTGGTTGAAAAAGGCCTTAGCGGTATATTTACCGCTAAGGTACTCGGTATATTTAAGGGGTCTTGGACTTTTTTAATTTGTTTTGAAACCGTGTAAAAGCCATTTAAAAGAGAGAAAGTTGGTTCAATTTCGGCTAAATCCAAACTTAGTGCCATTAATTCGTGACTGTTTTAACCCCGGTTAGATGAACCGATAAAAGCTGTGGTTCCCTTAGCCTGGTTGTCTACTCAGTTTCTTAGGCCAATTTCCTTACAAATATGCAGGTAAAAAAGATATATTACTCTTTTTTTTAAAAAGAGTAAATATAAAAGTTTTTTTAAATATAAAAGATATATATTACTATGCTGATCCTCTCTCTCAATGCTTGAATTATTCAGGCTTATCTTAGTTTTGACCAGATTCTTGAAGAAAAAAAACTTCTTAATGACATCCATGCACCCCAACCGTGAACAATGTGCTTTTTGTTTAGCCCTAGACGGTTGGCCGAAAAGGACAGTCTTCGGTAATCTGCCATCCTTCATCCAAAAAACGTTCCATAGCCATCTCAACCTTTTTCTCATTATAACCCCATAAAGCGGAATTTAACCACACTTTTCGTATAGCCTACTGTTTGAAATATGGTGAGTCAGCCGGGCACACAGAACAATCTGTGGGGAATATCTCCGGAAACACCTAGTTTTTCAGGGTGCCCGTGCTTCAGAACCATATTTGACCATTGTCATCTCTGTAGCTTCCAATATGCTACTCTTGGTTCGCAGACTTATCTTCATATTCTTCCAAACTTTTTTTAACTGTAAAAAAACACCCTGAGCCTTGGCTATTCTACTTCTAACATCTTCACTGCTCCCATCGTCTTTACTAATATTACTACCTAGGTAAGTGAAGCTGTTCACCTGATAAAAATTTTCGTTACTAAATGTCACCTTTTCATCTTTACTCATTCCTAGTCTTAATGACTGAGTCTTCTTAACAATTAATTCTCAAACCTATTCGAGCACTCTGAACTCACAAAACCTCTAAAAGTTTATTCACTTTGCTCAAACCTTCATCTAGGATATTTAAATCATCAACATAATCTAAATCCAAGAAAGTTTTTCCTCCCCATTCGATCACGTTTTTTCCCATTGCCTTTCCTATACTCTTTAAGACAAAGGTCATCAAAATGATCAAAATAAAGGGGGATAGAACAAAACCTTGCTTAACTCCTAATTCAATACAAAAAATAGCTGCTAACTTCATTTCCTACCTTAACTGCAGCAGTGTTATTCTTGTATATAGCCCTAATTAATTTATTTGTCTGGTATACCATACAAGAATAAGACCTTCGCTAAATGTCTTCTATCAACAGAATCAAACGCTCACTCCTACTCTATAAAACTGAGAATGAAAGGTTTTGATAACCCAGGCATTTCTGATTTATTAATCTAAGAGGGAAAATTTGGTCAACCCTTCTAAAGCCGCACTGTTCTTCTCTTATAACTTTGTCTACAGCATCTCTCAGTCTAAAAGTATCATTTTACTAAGTAATTTGCTACCTACAGAAACCAGTTTTATACCTCGATAATTAATCAAGTCAAATTAAGTCACTGATGATATATTCATAATCATAAGTAACTTATTTCTAACCTCAGAGCCACCATATTATCATATAGCCACCATTTTATCAGTGTCTGGGGCCTTAGTGCCTTTTAATCCTTTAATTACTGTCGCTAATTCTTCCGCGCAAAACAGATTTTCTTTCAGATCCCAGCCATTTTTTCATATTTTTCTATATCTTTTCCCGTAACTCTATTTCGACTTAGCACATTCTCAAAATGTTCTGCCCATATCTCCTTAACTCTATCCTTATAACTAATTGTGGCCCCGTTCTTATCTTTAACTGGGACAACTCCGGATCGACTACTTAATTTATTAGCATGCCAGTACAATAATGTAATATTATGCCGTCTAGCTGCAGCTTCCAGATTCTCGGCAATTTTATACATTGCCTCCACTTCACACCTCCTTAGTTTATATTTTAATGTTTTCTCCACTTTCTTTAAATTCCTCTGGTTTTCATACGATCTATCACTCAGATATTTCTTGTAAAAGCCTCTAATCCTCTCAGTTAAACATAAAACTTTTCACTAATGTTCCTTGCTGTGTTCCGAATTTTCTTCCCTAAGACACCATCAGCAGCTTCGCAAATTGTTTTCCTATAATTATTCCATCCATCGTACACATCGTCAAATTTTAAACTCCCCAGCCTCGTATTTAATTGTTTTTTGAACGTTATTCTCAAATTCTCATCTTGGAGTCTACCAACATCATAACTTCCGGTGAGGGAGTTACCCTTCCGAAATTTCAGCTTTCAATTAACCTTAGACACCGCTAGATGGTGAAGTTTACTTTTAACATCTATAAGAGGGTTCCAATGCACCCTATTATCTTATGTTGATCCTGCCAGTCCTCGGTTTATAATAAAATAATCAATAAGGTTTGCTGTCTCACCATCACGTGAATCCACGTTAACTTATGGGCCATTTTATGACCAAACGCTATATTGGCTATAACTAGATTGTTATACCTTCAAAATTTCTTTTCCTACACCAAATTTACCTAGGCTAGGACACCATCTATCCCTATTTCTACCTACCTGGGGGGTCTAAATCTCCTAATAAAAACACCGTTTCTACCTGGGACCCTGTCTTTTTGCTCCTGCAACTGTAAGTAAAATTCATCTGAGTCACTAGTATCAAAGTCAGTCGTCTCTACAGGGGCGTACTACTATAACTGATACTCTGAGCTTTTTGAGCATAAAATGAGCTTTTACTATCCTATTATTAATACCTTTCCAGCCCAACTAAAACTTAGCAGCTTCCTTATTCATCATGAGCTCCACTCCCTGTCTATTTGCCGATTCTGTCTGCCTGATTAAATAACTTCTTTATCACCTGATTTCAAGCTTCCTACCCCAGGAATATGTATTTCTAAAACTTCCAATAAGTCCAGTTTAAATCTTCTGAATTTGTCAGTCGAAATAAAGTCGTAATATTCCAATACCCAATTTTCATATTCTTTAAATCACTGAAATTGTTTTGGCTTCACGAAAAGCAATGGTCCTAGGCCGTACTCTGATATCAACAAGAGTCGAAATCCGGCAAAGACAGTCTCAAGCCTAGCTACAGTCTCAAGCTTACCTACCACTTATTATATATTCATGCCTACAAATATTGTGCATTGTATATAAATAAATGCGGGGAAGCAGCCCATTGTATGTAAATTATCTAGGAAAAGGAATTCCAGCCCGATAACGACGACCAAAACAGACCACGCGCAGAAGAATTATCAGAAGAAGTACAGAAGAAGTATTAGAAGAATTATAATCCAAGTCTCGTGCAAATACTATTTCGTTTACTAAGCAATAATTTCCTCGAGTGGCTGGACCTTACACCCTGCTCCACTTGTCCTTCTATGGTGGATCCTTACACGATGGTGTTCTGTGTCATCATGCAATTTAACCCATTACTGGGAGAAGGATTGTAAGTGTAACTCATAGGATGTGTCCAAACAATGGTGGGCCCTGCTGAGTGTACATTTGAGGGGCCTACTTCCTCCTCCATCTGTATTTACAGCCCCGGGTGGGGGTGCCCTACTTTCTCTTATGAATCCCCAGGGACAAGGTGCCCCTTTTTCCGTGCCTCCTATGGAGGTATCCTCTAGGGCGTTATCCTATTGCCCCCTGGGGACTTTTCTTGAAAAATCTGTCGTAAGATCAAACGAGAACCAGATAAAGAAGAGTGATTTTTCAATATATAATTTGGGTCACCAGATTACCATGCAATTTTTCATTATATAATTTAGAATTTGGGGTATATATTTGAACATTAGGGGGGAGGGAAGAATAGCACGCCTTCATGCACAATGTGTTAGCTACAATTATTCTGCATAATATGAACTAAAAGTATACTATGAAGTAATACCCCTTGCTTGTTTTGCTTGCATTTTGTGCATGTGTTTTGTTATGTATGTGTGCCCTAAGATCAATATACTATTTAAAAATAATGTGAAGTCATATAATTTTAACTAGTTATTGCTGAGGGAAGGGATGAAGATCAACCAACATGAAGGCTAGATTAAACCGCAACCATAAATCTTATGGGTGATTTGGACATGATGCAGAGCTTACTCCTTCAAACTTAACTGATAGTTGTCTACCATTAATCTAAGAGAAAGCCCTACTAACCTTTAAAACATTGGTCCTTGTTTCCCAATGGACTCGGTAGCAAGGATAGTTATCCGTTATGGTCAAAGTTTGCACTCCACCTGCCCATTCATAACATACCGAATTTTGTGGAGGATTAGTACATTCTGTCGGGTTTCCTAAATTACTAGTGCCAAGTCCAAGATTTCCAAGTAATTCTGAACCTGTAAAAGTGAATTAATCAATGGCCTCGAAGGCTCAATAAAAGATAGAAAATTTAGGAATAAAATAAACCTCTTAAGGCTATGATTAAGTGAACTAATGGAACTGGAAAATCCCATTGAAAATTTATATTTAAAAAGTGCTCAAGTATTCATTGGCGGATGATACCACTTTTAATATCAGGCCGTAGCTTCTTGAAGATGCTACAAAATGTTTGCTAGGATTTTGCTCTGTTTCCTCTAATTGCTTAGAAATCTTAGAAAATGTATAGCTCTTTCTCACAAGTGTACTCTATGAAGGATATTGCTTTTAGAACAAAATGGGTACTATCATGAGCAGAAGACAATAGCCTATAAGATGATTGCAACCATTTTTCGATGTATTTTCCTATTTTCGAACAGTCCCATAAAATATTTTCAGCTACCTGAAATTTTTACAAGTTTTTTGCCAGAAAGAATCGTTTAAAATCGCCCTAGAGACCAGATTGACAAGCTGGTATAATTAACCTGCTATTTCCGCTAATGAATAAGTGCTATTTGAAGGGTTTTGACAATCGATGGTCTCAAAAGGATTGAGAAACAGAAGGCTTCCCTAACTTCAATTTTGAACCTCGATGTTTTCAAGTTCACTTAACCACGGCCTTAAGCACTGAGGCACATTCTCCATCCACACAAAGGCCTCTGCAACATTAGCTGAGGCTAATATAATTATTAATTTCTCAAACGGTTTTTGTTAACATATTGTAAGTAAGGAGTGACTCTTGCAAACAGTAACTGACACTCTGAAAAAAGTTTTGACCAAAATAAAAATATGAAACAAATCAACTTTTTATGATGATTCTAGATATGTGAGATTCATTAAGTTTCACGTTACCATCCAGAAGCTAAAAGTCTAAGAAAACTTATATGACTTTAAAAAAGAGGATATTCCCCTCCCTATACGAGAGAATGACCTTAACCAAAATTACACCATTAAATTCAGCATATCAAAGAACCGTGTTGTTTATATTTTAAGCCTCTATCTACATAAATATGAAATTTTGGATGAGAAGTATAATTACGGGCACAGTAATATTTCCTCCCCCCTCCAGGGGTGTCTGCATTGAAGAATATTCCCAGAATGTTCAGAGAGGGCTCACTGTAAAGCACATCGAAATTTTGCCACGGCAAAGTAGCTTTTCAGACAACTTTTCGGACTGCCGAAAAGCGAGTAAAAATTTTGAGACTGCCAAAAGGTTAAAAATTTTTGAAATATGTTATTCTATTTTAACTCTTTATTTAACTAAATTGATTCATTTTAGGCTTTATAAAAATATGTATAACGGTGATTATTTGCAAATTGACACTTAGGGAGGAGGGTTTAAAGTAAAATCCTCTTGGGTGAATCTTCAGATCGAAAAAGGCTAATAAAACCCTGGATGGATTGGCTAGTTTTACGATGTTTTCTATCTGTTAACAATTCTAGGGCGTATTTTAAGACTTTTCGTAGACTTGGTTGGTACACGTTATGTTTTACAAAATAAAAGTTGTCTGAATGGCGT
This sequence comes from Artemia franciscana, assembly GCF_032884065.1. Classification (NCBI taxonomy): domain Eukaryota; kingdom Metazoa; phylum Arthropoda; class Branchiopoda; order Anostraca; family Artemiidae; genus Artemia; species Artemia franciscana. The sequence goes on from NC_088873.1 coordinate 41,938,491, forward strand.
AGTCTTAAATTACGTTTTACTGCTATGTATTTCAGGTTTTTTTTTATTACTTTAAAAAGATTCTTTCACAAGACAAGTTTTTGAAAGAAAAGTAAAAAGCCCCATTAAGCCAAAGAATGAGCAAAAATTAAGTTAAATAATCTTCCAAGCGTAAAACTACCAGAAACCACTATCAATAAATAAATTAAATTCAAAACAAACAGAAATTATAATAACTGGGGAGTCAAACTCGCCAAACAACAAAAAGCAAACGAGTCAAACAAAAAACAACAACAAATGACCGTGGATTGTCAGTTTAATTTACATATACTGTCGTTTGTTCCTTGAGGTTTTAATTTTTTTTATTTATGAAAGTAAGAACGTTTCAAGCGTATTTGAAAGCGTTATGAAAGGTGAAAACGTTTCAAGCGTATTTTGTTTTCAGTAAAGCTCAAATTGTGTTCTGGTCTTGAGAAGACGTTATCAGTGCTACTCATGTTAATTCTTTGCTGGTTTTGGTATTAAAAAGGACATTAGCTCTTTTAATTTCCAATTGAATGAGCTGTTTTCGAAGTTTTTACTACAACAAATGGTCAATTCAAAATTTCTATCAAAGGTGTTTTGGAAAAATACGAGTTATGGGGGGTATCCACCCTCCGATCACTCTGTGTCTTGGAAAAAACTCTATAACTTCTGATTACCAATCCAAAGAACCTCCTCCGAAATTTATACCATCACCCTTTCTATATGCAACTTATATATCCCCAGGGCATAACTTAAATCCCTCGCCCTGAGTGTTCCGGAGGGTTGTCACCCTCAAAGACATAATTTCTGGACCTTTCAATTACGTTGAACAAAATGCATATCTTTATCAAAAAGTTAAATGTGTTTGAAGAAATGGTGGGCGTGGGAGGGGGATGAGTTGCCCTCTAATCACTTTTAACTATTAAAAAGGGCACTATCTCTTTCAATATCTAAACGAATGAGCTCTTTTCGAAGTTTCTAAGACAACAATTGGTCATCTCAAAATTTTCTATCAAATGTATTTCGGGTAAATACGAGGTGTGGAGGGTATCCACCCTCCGATCACTCTGAATCTTAAAAGAGCCCTGGAACTTCTGATTACCGATCCAATGTGCTCCCTCCAAAATTTATACGACCACCCATTCTATATTTACCTTATATGTTCCCAGGGCATAACTTACAAGATTTGCCCAGAGGGCTGTGGGGGGATGCCGTCCTTAAAGACATAATTACTGAACCTTTCAATTACGTTGAATAAATTAGCTATATCAAAATATTGATTGGATGTCTCTAATCACTTTCGACTATTAGATCGAGCACTACCCCTTTCAATTCCTAGACAATGAGCTATTTTTCAAATTTTATGCGTCAACAAATGGCCATATTAAAATTTCTGTTAGATGTATTTCGGGGAAATACGAGGAATTCCACCCTTCGATCACTCTCGATCTTAAAAAGAGCACCGGAATATCTGATTTCCAATCAAATGAGTCCATTCTGGAGTTTTTACTATCACTCTTCCTATATATTAAATATAAAAAAAAACAATTTTTTAACTGCAAGTAAGGAGCGACATTAAAGCTTAAAACGAACAGAAATTATTCTATATATGAAAGGGGTTATCCCCTCCTCAACGCCTTGCTCTTTACGCTATAGTTTGAGTCTTTGTCACAGTTTTACTTTTTAAAGCAAAAAAAACTATAGCGTAAAGAGCGAGGCGTTGAGGAGGGGACAACCTCTTTCATATACGGAATAATTTCTTTTTGTTTTAAGTTTTAATGTCGCTCCTTACTTGCAGTTAAAAAACTTGTTTTTTTATTGAATTTCTGAACGTTTTTGAATTAATGAATGTTTTGATTTTGGATCACAATACATGAAAAATTAAAACGAAATTTGCATATTAATTTATTTTTTTTGGCTAAATGGCATTCTCATAGTTTTGGTTGGACAATTTTGAAAAAAAAGGTGGGGGAGGATGGTTTTCTCATAGTTTTGATCGGACGATTTTGATAAAAAAAAAGAGGTGGTGGAGGAGGCCTAATCGCCCTCCAAATTTTTGTTACTTAAAAATACAACTAGAACTTTTTTTGCAAACGTTTTTATTAGTAATAAATATACGTAACTTACGAATTAATTTACGTAGCGAACTTCTATATTTGTATATTTTTGTTACGTATATGAGGGGTTCTCCCCTTCGTCAATACCTTGCTCTTAACACTAAAGCTTGAATTTCGTCCCAATTCTTTAAGAATAATCCCTGAATCATAAAGTCCGTAGAATAAATAGTTGAGATTACAAAAAATACTTTAGCGTAAAGAGCAAGGTATTGTGGAGGTGAACCCCCTTATATATGTAATATTTTTTGTTCGATGTAAGTTTTAATGCTGCTCCTTACTTCCACTTGAAAAAACTTTTTTATTTGTTTTATTCATTTTTTTTAAACAATCTCTTCCCTCGTGATAAACTCCTCCATGGAAAGATCCTCACATGCAGCCCCCTCCCCTGACTCAACCCCACCCTAACGCGAAGAATTCCCTCTGCAAACGTCTGTACACTTCCCAATAACCATTACTATATGTAAACAATGGTCAAAGTTTGTAGCTTGCAGACCCTCCCCCAGGGACTGTGGGGGAATAAGTCGTCTCCAAAGACATAGTTATTAGGTTTTTCGACTATCTGAACAAAATGGCCATCTCAAAATTTTGATCTGGTCACTTTGGGGAAAAATGAGGGCTGGAGGCGGTCTAGGTGCCCTCAAATTTTTTGGTCACTTAAAAATGGTACTAGAACTTTAAATTCCAGTTAGAATGAGCCCTCTAACAGCATTCTAGGACCACTGGGTCGATGCGATAACTCCTGGGGAAAAAACAAAAACAAACAAACAAAGAAATAAACACGCATCCGTGATATGTCTTCTGGGAAAAAATATAAAAATTTCACATTTTTATAGATATGAGCTTGAAACTTCTACAGAAGGGTTCTCTGATACGCTGGATCTGATGGGATGGTTTTTGTTAAGATTCCTTTACTTTAAAGGGGTATTTCCCCCTTTATTATAAAATAAGGCACATTTTCTCAGGCTCTCAACTTTTGATATGTAAGACTAAACTTGATGAAACTTATATATTTAAAATCAGCATTAAAATGCAATTCTTTTGATGTAACTATTGGTATCCAAATTCCATTTTTTAGAGTTTTGGTTACTATTGAGCCGGGTCGCTCCTTACTAGAGTCTGATACAGAACTGTTTGATGCCTTATATACCACTAGGGTAGAACTTACAATCCTTTCCCTGAGGGCCGGGGGGGGGTTGTCATCCTGAAAGACATATTTTCCGGACCTTTCAATTACGTTGAACAAAATGGCTATCTAAAAATTTTGATTGGATGTGTTTGGAGAAATAATGAGCTTGGGAGGGGGATAGTCGCCCTCCAATCACTTTGACTATTAAACAGGGCCCTAACCCTCTCAATTTCCAATTGAATGAGGCTTTTTTGAAGTTTCTACGGCAACCCCTTCGATACGAAGTGTCCTGGTCTGAACAAATTATACATTGTGCCCACGTCGTTCTTTACTTGGGCGGTGCGCTGCCTATGATTATAATATAAGCTGGAAACTAAATTGTAACAGTGTAGCAGCAAAAGTGCACGACGTTTTGGTATATATATATATATATATATATATATATATATATATATATATATATATATATATATATATATATATATATATATATATATATATATATATATATATATATATATATATATATATATATATGTATATATATGTATGAAACTAAAAAAAATAAGTTTTTTCAAGTGAAAGTTAGGAGCAGCATTAAATCTTAAAAAGAACTGAAATAATTAAGCATGTGAGAGTGGTGGCCCCCTCCACCTCTCAATGGTCTTCAAACTAAAGCTTCTTATTCCTTTAAAAAAGCTTCTTATTATTCTAATTAAACGAACCTTGTGCTTCAGGAGTCATTCTTATAGAGTTTAGACAAGATTGAGGAGGGGATAACCCGCCTCATATACATAATAATTTGTGTTCGTTGCTGCTTACTTTCAGCTGTAAAACATGTTGTTGTTTTTTTCTTAATTTCTGATCGTTTGTTTTAAAATAATACCAGGAAATCTACCTTCAGGATAAATTCTACCTTCAGGATAAAATCCTTCCTCCTCACGGATATATCCTCTACAGTTTATACAATTAAGTCCTGTTAAAATTTTACACTAGACAATTATCCGTAACGTCTCAACGTGTAAAACTGAGTCGGCACAGAGAAAGCAAGGCATAAGAAGAACTATTTATAGGAGTTCTGGCAAACTCCCCCACTTTAAAATTTCCCGGAAAAAGTTAACCTCCCCCAAAACTTCCCACCATATGAAAAATTCCCATCGTTGAAAATCCCCCAGTGGAAAATTCGCCCTCCTTCACCCTTAAAATGTTTACTATACGCAAACAACGGTAAATATCATTAACTTAAAGACCTTTCCCCAAAGGTTCTTGGGGGTCTTGTTACACTCAAAGACACAGTTATTTGGCCTTTCAAATATATTGAACAAAATGGCTATATCAGAATTTTGATCGTGCAATTTTGGGAAAAGAGGGGGGTGGGAGGGGGTCTAGTTGCCCTTCAATCTTGTGGGTCACTTAAAAAGGGCACCAAAAATTTAAGTCTAAGAGCCCTATTCCGATATTCTAGGATCACTGGGTTGATACCACTGGGTCGGTAGCCCCTGGAAAAAAAATATCAAAAACAGAAAAGAAACACGCACCTGTGATTCTTTGACTTTTAGTGACAGAATAAGGGTTTTTCTTCTTTTTTTCAAAATCAGACAAATATCTCAGGCTCATAGCCTGCAATTGGTAAAAGTAAACTTAATGAAGTATATCTATATCTTTGAAATGAGCATAATAAGCCAATTCTTATGATTTATCTGTCGGTACTAAAATTCCGTTTTTTAGAGATTCGTTTACTCCTAGAAGTCGTAATCTAGAGAGAGAACCGCTGTAATCACTACTTGAATTCCTCTGAGGAAAAGAGATCATAACAAAGGGAAGGAGAAGGAGAAGTAGGAGAAGGGGAAGGAGTTCAAGAGAAGGAGGAGCGAGTGGGTAGAAAATTAAAAAAGAGAAAATTCAGATCTTCAATTCAAATTCAAATGGGAAGACTCGAATTAATATAGAAATGTTCAAATAGGAATAAGCGTTATTTCATACCAACTTCAGAGTCAAACACAGCATCAAATTTAAAACCATCCCATGCTAAAGATAATTCACGGAAGTTTGCTTTCAAATGCACATGTGCGGAATTAAATTTCAGTACAAGAAAAACAACATTGAAAAAAACATAAATTTTACAATACATCCTGCAAGATGTATTTTCAAACTGATAAGCTAGTGCCTTATCTTAAATGCGAGACCAAGTCAGATTATCAATCACAATAACTTGCGCTTTTCTAATCTTGAACGAAGTTCATTCAAATTTGACAAGTAAATACATATAAAAAAAAATAGATTCAGGAGTTTTATTCGTTATCTAAAACTGTTTTTGCCACAATTTTACAAAAAAAAATATTTCCAAACATCATCAAGATCCAATTATCAGTATTGCAGGCAAAAACAAAAGCTTCAATTATTTTGCTGACTTGTGATCATGAGCGTCAAGAACTTTATGATACTCAGATCTTAAGCTTACTTTAGTGGTCTGCTTTGTAACCTGGAGTGAGCGGGACCGTTTTCTTCTGCGGTCTATTCTGAAAATACAAAAAGATTTTTTATAAAAATAAATTGCCCAAATAGTTTATAAAATAATACATTTTATATCTCTATGAATTCATCAAAAAGTAAGCTCTGGTGATGGGAACAGTGTACAACTGTACCATTTTGCGACATTTTACATCTACTGGTACAATCTGGTTCAATCACATAAAATTTGGTACATTTTCCAAAATATGGTATCATCTGGTACAATTCAATATTTTTCTACTGATATTTGACATATTGATTCAGTCTAAAAGACGTGTCACTAAAAAAAAGACTTTATAGGGACAAAACATACGAGTTTACGCAAGTTACTTAAATGGTCTCTATCTTTAACTTATTTTGAAAAAAAAATTATTTTGTAATAGTAAAAGAAAGATAGCTTTTTGTTAAATGGAAAGCTGCTGTGCTGGTCTAAACGAAATAAACCTCTTTTTTTCCATCTCAACTCGGGTTTCTATGAAACTGCAAAAAGTTGTGCTAAGTAGGTTAAGCTTAAGAAAACGCTATTGAGGTCAAATAAGGGCCGAGCAAAAAGTTGCCAATCTCTCAAAAGTAGGCCCAGGCTAAAGAAGCCCCAAAATTTAAGGATTAAAAGATTAATAGTCAGTCTATGAAAATAAAGAGGGCATTGCCTTTGTATATGGCTGCTTCTAAAGGAAACACTATGAACTTTAAAAATCACGTATCTGCAATTAAAATACATACTTACATCATTCCTAGTTTTTGCTCTGTTTTACCCCTCCCCCCAACTAATTGATCATTATACCTACTTATTGTGTTTTTGTTAAATTCGGAGATAATTCTGATTTGATGCTTTCTCTATTTGAAACATTGCAGTTGTACAAAAAATTGATTTTAAAAGCCAATTGCCTTTTTGAAAATAAAGAATGCTGTTATGTAAATATTTAAGGTGATTTAAAAGAAAGTTAAAGTGATAGCCTCAGTTGTTATTTGTGGGGTTACATCTGACTCGATGTTGCAAAAGGGGAAAAGGGTCTTTCAAAGATATTTCGGGAATTTTTTTTTTTTTTAACATTGCAATCTTGAGTACATGGTAGACTAGAGCCCCCAAATTAACTTCTTTGACCAGTTCCAATTTCAAAACTATTTTTTCTTTATTGCTTGTAGATATGTATATTAGGGAAAGGCTGCTGGAGCACAACCCCCCCACTCTACCGATATTCTCATTAATTGGAAGAGGGGATTTATAAGATAAGCATTAACAGGGAAAACGCCACTATCGCAGAAGCGGCAGTGATGATGCGCAAATCTAATCGAAAAAGGTTTTGCTTTAACAGCAAACACGGGAGCAAAAATAAAGATCTAGTCAGAGAAAATTTACTTTATCATGGATAACTTACAGATCCCAACAATGGCTTTTGGACAACATTCTGTAAGAACACAAGGATAAAATTTTGCTTTAGCCCCTAATTTCTGTGAAAATCGTAATTTGGGACGAATTTCAGGCAGGTTTCAAGTGCTAAAAATTGATATAAATTGGGAAAAACAACAACATGCTTTCAACCACAAGTGATATGTTACTCCAAACATTTCTTTCAAGTAGTGTTGACAGCACACATACTGTATTAGAAGGAAAAATAAAACAATAAAATGGAGAAAGGAAGTGAAAGAAAATGTCTGACACAATATTTTCATAGATAACACTATACTTTGCCAATGATCCGTGTGTTGCATGAAATGCAATACCTGAAAAAAAAACTGGGACAGAGCACAATTTGTTGGCGATTTTTTGGGGTGATCTGTAGAACTTTGTTTCAAAATATTGGCAGCATCAGTAAACCCTAAATGATAAATTTAAAGTTTCAACACGCGCCATTTGTATTCACAATAACAGTTATTGATCCTACATTTATTTGGAGTAAGGCTGTCTTCTTCTGAACTACCACTTGTTTATATGCTTTTTTGTTATGCCTAACTTAGTATTATAATATGAACTAGCCCTTGGGAAAGATACAGGAAGGTGTCTATTGAATTCTTAAAAAGTTTATATTCTATAGTATTTAAAATAATACCAAACTATGCTTATTATCAAGATAAAAATATCCAGCTAGATATTAATAGCTTTGCCTATTTCTAGAGTCTTACAAATATACCTAGGCTACCTAGCTAGATATTTGATTGTATTTCTCATAGCCTAGGAAATGCTAGCCTAAATATCTAGGTCTACTTTGTTGGATAAGGATTATATTAAGGATATAATATAAATATCATTAAAGGTTATGAATATCAGTTCCTCAGAAAGAGACATTTTTAATTGTTAGTTTCATAGTTTTGTTTTGTTCTTTTCACAATTTTTCCCCAGCTTCTCCCTTCCATCCCTATATAGTCCTTGGCTATATAGGGTGTACAATCAAGACAATACATAAAACAAGCATTGAATAAAAATTGTACCATTAATTTCCTTATTTTTGCTCCTTTTTAATATAACAGTTGTTACCTAGACAATGTACCCCCCCCCCCTGAATGGACCCATATATAGGCCTAATAATATATTTATTTGTTGTTCTTTCTATTAGTTGGTCTTTTGTAAAAGCAAGCAGCTGTTCTGTGTAGACTTGGAGATATCCAGTTTAGCCTTAATGATTATGCTTAATATTGAATAAGAAATTGACAAGGTAGACAATTTATGGTTAATAAAAAGCCCTGAAGAATTCAGAACAAGAATATTAATGGTATTTAACCAGTTTTGGCTTAGTAGTACTTTCCCACAGATATGGAAATCCACCATCATTAAATCAGTCCTCAAATGCAGAAGCCAAGCAAAAACCCTAAGTCCTACTGACCTATTTATATATTACCCTGTCTGGGAAAATTATTAAAGAAATTGGTCTACAAAAAGCTGGAGTGGTTCATGGAAAAGAACAAGTTGATTCAGGCTAAGCAGACAGGCTTCAGGAATCATCTCAGTACACTTGATAACATAGTCAGATTAGAAAATTTTATAAAAACAGGATTTGAAGAAGGAAAAATATCCATGGCAGTCTTGTATTATTTGAAGGAGCTTACAGTAATGTATGCCATAAAAAGATGACTTCAAAACTGCTAAAGTCTAGATCCCCCCCCCAAAAAAGCCTTTGTTGCAAAAGTTATTTAGAAGAGTAACTTTTTATGTAAGAGTAGGGAAGGAACTTTCATCCTCTCAATTAATAAAACATGGCCTTCTGCAGGGAGCAATTTTAAGCACTCTTCTTTTCCTTATATTTATATCTGACCTTAAAACCTCCACAACCATTGATATTAGAGGCTTAGGTGTCATAGTTGATAAAGAATTAAAATTAACTATACACACACAGACAGCTGTAGCCAAAGCACTCCAAACCCTGGGCATTATAAAAAGAACAATCACTAGCAGGTCACCTATGGTGATGACTAAATTATATAAGGCATTGGTCAGGCCTAATTTGGAGTTTGGCATGTGTGTTGCTAGCCCCTTCAACAAAGGTGACCAGCAGAAGTTAGAAACAGTTCGCAGATGGGCTACAAAAGCAATTGAGGGATGCAAATATTTAAACTACTCATCCCATCTGAAGAGGCTGAAACTCCCCACTCTTGTCTACAGACATAAAAGGGGTGATATTATCATGACGCATAAGCTCCTGAATTACAACTCTCCATTAAATAAGCTATTTCAACTTGACCAGTCTGCCAGAACTAGGGACATAGTTGGAAACTGTATCAGAAGAGAGCTACCACTAGACTACACAATAACTTCTTCAGTTATAGAATAGTGAGTTTGTGGAATTCTCTCACTGAAAAAGCAGCCACTACCCCCAGCACTGCTGCCTTTAAAAGAGCCGTTGATGGAGAATGGTCATCAAATCCATGGCAAACTGAGTGGGATGCCATTGAGACGTCCAACCATTGTCATCACTAACCAGCGATTCTACAGGATTTAATCCTTATTTTGCTGGACAATGCAATTTAAGGTAATGTTTGCTGATGACCTACTAACATGCCACAAAAGCTCCAGCATAGAAGAAGCCTCAAAATCAGCACAGATAACTATTGAAGAAATTCACTAGTATTTCAAGGATCATGGAGTCCCATTGTCCACCAAAAAAACCAAGGTCATAGTTTTCCATAGGAAAATAAATACCCTCACTAATCCAGAGATCAGGATAACTGGAAGAACTCTAGAAGTTGCAATTTCAGCAAAGATTGTGGGAGTCAATTTTGACTTTGCACTGCCTACTTTTTGTAATATTTAACTAATCACTCTGATTTGCCAGTTCAAATTTTGCCACAGGCCAATGTCACAACAGCTATTATTGCAACTGTTCAGAAACAGCTGGCTAATTTTAACTTGAAAGTGAAAGTGAACCATCTTGGATATTAGCATTAATGGATGCATTAGTTTTTTAATACATTAGTTTTTAGTTTTTTAATGGTAATCATTATCAAAAAAATCAGCATAATTTTGCACATGGTCTAATGGTCTAGGGCTGTGTTCAGGTATTTGGAGGGAGGGGTGAAGGCTGTTATTCAATTTTAAGATTAGAAAATATTGTATTAAATTGTATTAATTATTTTTCATTGTGTCTTGGTTAGTTGAGTACTTCTGTTTTGCCTAGATTTTTAATCATCTATGTGTCTGCATTTTAGAAGTGTTTAAAAGTTCATGGATAGTCCTGTTCAGGGGTGACAGGTTATAGGATGTAAAAAAAAAAAAAAAATTTGCTATGCTATACATCAGCTACCAAAACAGAACTATGCTATGTTCAGTATTTGACTTGAATATACAGAAATAGAAGTCCTTGATTGAACTAGATTAGTGCTATATGTTTTGCAAAGCTGTTAAACTAAGAGAACAAATGCTGGCATCCAGCCACACTGATGACCAATAGACCCAACCAGGGCTCTTTCATTATAGTCCTAAAGTTCACTTGAGTGAATTTTAACAAAGGAGGGACAGCATTTTTTTTTTTTACCTCATTCACTGCAGTGTACATGGTCACCAGAGCACCAAAATTGCCTGAGGTCATTTTCCCAAATTGTTTCCCTGCTTTGCAGCAACTTCTCTTGTTGAGACTTGAACTGTTCCTTGCCCAGTTTAAAATTTGAATGACTGCACTATGTACTGCTCATACAGAGACTTCAAACTTGCAAACGATTTGCTAGCTGTTTAACAATCAAAACTTGTGGCTATTCTCTTGCTGGTTGCCTCCTGTGCTCATATTAAAAGTTTACTGTGTCATTTCAGAAAACTGAAAATTTATTCTGGACTAGGACTTTCATAAATAGTTTCTAAGACCGCACTGGCTATGCATGACAAAACGGAGAATAATTGTAAAGCAAAGAAAATGAAGATAATAACCCTATAGCCTATACTGGAAAATAGAAGGAGACTATCCAAACATTTTGTCAAGACTTGTGCTACCCTTTCATTTTTAAGGGTGTTTTAAGTTTGTTCTAAGGTTTTTTTTTTGTCCAATGGACTCTTATCTGCATTTTATTACTTTATTTTGCACTGAAGATAGTTGAGCAGAGGTCACAACTCATATATTTGCATTAGTTTCTTCTATTTTTTCACTGGCTTTGTTTATTCTCGTTTACTCTTCCTTACGATTTTTTTTTTGTTTGGACTTTTGTTGTGGTCCCAGTAGGAGGGAACATTTAAATTCATCTTCTTATGTCTATTAGTAAGGAGTCTTGCAGACTTCTATAGGAGAAAAGCCAATTTTAAGCACACAGCATTTCTCCAGATAGCTATCCAATTCAGTTTCTTAATTTGCCATTCAGATTTGGTTTTGGCTTTGCAGCTAACTGTGTATTTGTAGAATTGAAAAAAATATGTGAGCTGTCCCTTTACAAGCAGCACCAATTGCAGCTTTATCATTACCTAATGGCAGTTCTTCAGCGACCCTCCTTAAGTTTGTTCAAGGAATTGTCGTTTTTTTTTTAATATTGTAAGACTTTTCTCCTTAGAAAAAAATTTATTAAAAGTTTTATCATTGACTTCAGTGGAACATAACACGCGGAAAAGAAGAGAATGGAAGTCTTATTTTGTCAGGTTATGTCAATGTTGTTTAATTGCATGTTTACTTGCATAAATGGGCACCATCTACTTAGCCTACCTAAAGACTGTCTATTCAGTCACAATGGCCACCTGAAAAGTACTTCTTAACATGACACAGACGGCAAGATCTGGAATTTCTAAAAAAACATCACCTCTGGACAACATCCTGTAGAGGTTGTCATTTCCGTGTGTTCAAACCTATATGATAGTAAAGATAAAAACATATGGTAAAACTTAATTTCACTCAATAAAAGTTCAATTTTATTGCTACTATTTAGACTTTTCTTACCTTGAAATACAGTGGATGCCAGTTGATGTTTTACTAGATAGCATATTTACAGCCTAAGACTCAAGCTTTTAGTTAGATCACAATAGCCTACCAAAAATGTAAACTGTCCACATAGCCCCAATTTCCCTTTATTTGAGTTAGGTGAATGAAACTAGCAGTTGATGATTCGTCGATATTACACATGGGAAAAATGTTTTCAAGTCTGTATATCTGCTCTTTCCCTATTCCTAAGAGTTAGTAATAATCGGCAATTCTAATCTAAATGCTATAGCCTATGTCTTTCCTCTGAGATCCATTGATTCCCTTTGGGATTTCTAATAAAAACACTCACCTCTGGACAAGATCCTGGCAAAGATCATAAATCAAATGCATTCAGACTTATATGATAATAAAGATAACAAAAAATATGTGGTGAAGCTTAAATTAACACAGTAAAATCAGTTTTTACATAGTACTTTTTAGACTTTGCTCACCTTGAAATGAATTGTATGACAGATATACTTTGCTAGATTGCTTGTTCATAACCAAAGACTTAAGCTTTCAAACAGATGGCAATGCCAATAAGATGAACCACTTAAATAGCCCCAATATTCCCTATTTGAGTCAGGTGAATGAAACTGTTAGAGATTGATTCATCTGCATTATGGCTGGGGAAAATATTTGAAATATTTTCAAATATTTACTATTTTCCTATTTCTAAGAATTGGTTATAGCAATTGGTTTCAGTCTAAATGCTATTGATCCTTCTTCTTAAATCTACTCATTCATGTAAAAGATAAGCAGTACACTTTTTACTCTGAAAACTAGCTTTTGTTTATATTTCTTAGAAATAAATAAGCCAAGTAATTAAAACTGAACTTTAATTATTTTTAGATTGTTTTTTTTTCATTATGGACAAGGATCAGAAAATATATTTTCCTCGCTTCTATGGCAAAGGCATAGTGTGGAATATAACAAGTAACCTCGTCATTGGCGCAGTTGGTACATTTAGCAAAGTAGTTATGAGTGAGTACATCTTTAATATTTGGCAAAGTGTTTAATATTTAACAATAGTCTGGCCGTCTTAATTACAAATTTTATCTTATGAAAGAGATGTCATAAATCATATTTACATTAGAAAACAAAATTTAAATCATATTATATATATATATATATATATATATATATATATATATATATATATATATATATATATATATATTACCTTAAAATTACCTTAAATCACAGCTTGGAGTGAAATAAGGACTTTGATCCTGTTGAATCACTCCTTATGATGACAGTTGCATACATGGTTGATTAGATTCTGGTACATCCTGGTCAAATCTCCACGGTTTGTCACTCCACTCAGCATCCAGACGGCATTTGAATACATCTGTTGATCCAGCAGAAACAGTGTTCTCCTTGAGGTTGTTCCAGAGGTTCACAATCCGGCTCGAGAAGAAGCTGCATCTTGCTCTAGTCCTTGCATGAGGTTTGCGGATTTGTTTTGGGTGTCCTCGTGTTATGTCGGAGGGGTCAATCTCCAGGAGCTCATTTTCTTGATTGGTAGAGAGGAGTTTGTATGCCTGGATCATATCCCCATGTTTCCGCCTGTAGACTAAAGAGGGGAGGTTGAGTTGCCTCAGCCGTTCAATGTAGGGCTTGTTTTCCATACCGGCAATCAGCTTAGTGGTCCTTCGTTGGATTTGCTCAAGCACTACCTTGTCCTTTTAGAATCAAGGGGTGGCCAGGATGTTCCCCACCTCCAAACACGGTCTTACCAGTCCTTTGTAGAGCTGGGTGATTACATGTCTACTTCTGCTGGTAATGCTATATTTAATGATGCCTAGGGCTCTGCTAGCATTGGCTGAGATCTTCTGTGAGTGGAAGCTAAATTTCAACTGGGAGTCTACAATAACTCCAAGGTCTCTCTCCTCCTGAACATGCTCCAATATGTGGTGACTCCCAGGGTTTTGGGTCATTAGGTATTGTTGCTGGGGGTTATTGTGTCCAAAGTGTATGACCTTGCATTTTTCAGCGTTGAATTCCAGCAACCATCTTTTGACCAAGGAGCACATGTGGTTGAGATCAGTTTGGAGGGATTGGCGGGCAGAAGGGGTATTGGCATGACCTATGAGTTTTGAATCATCCGCATAGAGAGTGGTTTTGTTACTTGTAATGAGGGCTAGCTCATTTACGTATATATTGAACAGGGTAGGGCCCAGGACACTGCCCTGGGGGGACACCGCTGGTGACTTTGACTTCATCAGAGAGTGCGTGACTGTTTGGTCCAGTGGTCACTTTGACTTGCTGTGTTCTGTCCCTTAGAAAATCCTCGATCCAACTGATCACTTTTGGACTAAGAGACAGGGTTTTGGGCCAAAAAGACAGCTTTTGGACCAAGAAAAAAATATGCAAATTTCGTTCTAAGTATTCATGTGCGAAGAGTCAAAATCAAAACACACATTAATTCAAAAACGTTCAGAAATTAAATAAAAAAACAATTTTTTTAACTTAAAAGTAAAGAGTGACATTAAAACGAACAGAAATTACTCCGTATATGAAAGGGGCTGTTCCCTCCTCAACACCCCGCTCTTTACGCTAAAGTTTTTCACTATTTTAAAAAGTAGATTAGAGAGAAACAGTCAAACTTTACTGCAAAGAGCGGGGCGTTGAGAAGGGAATCACAGAGCGGGGCGTTGAGAAGGGATGGTGTGAGAAGGAAATTACACCATCAGGTTTCATTACATCAGAAACTGTAGTGTAGAGGTATCATGGTCATATCTTCAAAATGTGGAATTTAGTATTTTTGCTAGAAGAAAAACCACGGATGCGTGTTTATTTCTTATTTTGTTGTTTTTCCCAGGGGATAATCGTTTCGAACCAGTGGTCCTAGAACATTGGGACATGGCTCATTGGAACGGAAATTGAAAATTCCAGTGCCCTTGAAGTGACCCAAAAACTGGAGGGGAACTAGCCCCCCTCAAAAAGCAAGGAGCAACATTAAAACTTAAAACAAACAGAAGTTATTGCGTATATGAAAGGTGGTTGCCCCCTCCTCAACACCTTTCTCTTATTGCGTATATGAAGGTGGTTGCCCCCTCCTCAACACCTTGCTCTTTACGCTAAAGGTTGAATTCTGTCCAATTCCTTAATAACGACTCCTGAAATACAAGGGTCGTTTAATAAGAACAAGAAGAAGATTTTTTTAAAGTACTAAAAAACCTTAGTCTGAAGAGTGAGGGGTTGAGGAGGGAGAAAGCCATCTTCACATCTGGACGCGTGGACAGTTCATGATGATTGCTTTGCTGAATCAAGACAAGTCTTGGACGGTGACATTATTTATACCACAAGAAATATTCGATTTTCTAGACACACCTTCTAAGCTGATAGATTTCTTTGAAATTCACTATCGGGATACTATTCCCTTAATTAGCAAGGAAAAACTAGTGAAAGACTTCTTTGCTACAAAGCCATCACCAATGATATCTGTTAAAGTAAGTACCGCTTATTTCCATAATCTCTGGGTAAATTGTTTTATTTCAAAACATAGATTGTCATACAATCGATCGATTAAATACTTTACTTACCTTTCGTCCCCACATGCTGTGGATTGCGGACAAACGGAGCACGATAACCGCGATCTCAATGCGAGAAGATCACTGAAGCTTTTCCAGAGAAACCCATTTTGAATGCGGTTAAACCACATGCAGAATAAGTGCAAGGTGAACAAGCTAGAAAATCTTAGGATGATTCTACCCCCCCCCCCCATACAGCTGCTATTGCACATATTTTTCCGACATTCCAGTCATTTGCTGACCTGACAGTCCAGTCTCCCTGGTAGCTTGTTGCCACGCCTTGACTCGTAGAATCTTATCTTATTGTGGTGATTTTTGTGGCTTTTGTTGATCAGTAATCTTGAAATCTAATCACAATTATCAATTTTTCCACAGTTTCCATCTTTATAATCCGCACGAATATGCCAAAGAACGCGATTCACTTTTTCCCGCAAAATTGAAAAAAAAAATCTTTGCCGAATCAGTAACTCGCAACATTTTTTCGCAATCCGCAGACTGTGGGAACGAAGGGTTAGATCAGTGTCTTTCAGCTTGCATATGGGTAAATCCTGAAATAAATCACATTCTAATATACATGAATAATAATGCGATAAACAATAATGCAATAATCCAAAAAAATAATACTAATAATAACACATAATTAAACCTATGAAGTAAAGCTTATATCGCAAAAGGTTCCCTCATTCATAATCTCCCCTCATTCAAAATCATGAATTTCCCCCTTCTTGGTCAATACTTTCTAAAGATAAGGAATGAGAAAAGATTGGAAAAACGACCGCTCTAAAAGCAGTAAGACTCACTAAGATTGCACAATCTGCACCCACTACTGAACACAAAAGGTGTTTCTGTCAATGTGCACCCGGAAGTAGACTTAATAAGAAGGCGTGTCATTTTTTGTGAAATCTGCAAATAAGGAGGGTGACGCAGGCTTTAAAACACTTTTCTCACTTAGACACACACCTTTACTTCACTGGAGTAAAGCCGCCGAAAACCTAACCAATTTCTTTCCCCCCAAAATGTGTTTGTTTGCTCCTGTGGATTAGCTAAATAGGTTTAATTTGCTCCCGTCTTATATCTTCGGTCAAAGGTAAAGAAAAAAAAATTACTAAAATTACGACGGATAGCAAAATTATCTTCTTAAGCCAGACAGAAACAGGTATTAGAAAATCATTCAAAACAAAATAAAAATTATCAGACCTATTTTTGGATATAAAACTTCCTTGCGAGACGCGGGATTGAACCAGGAAACCTTAAATTGGAAACCTTGGCGTCATCCACTACGCCATCACAAGGTATGAGATTAATTGATTTTTCTTAGACTATTTTAATACACTTCCCACAAAACACATATCTGATAATAATCTACCTGGAAAGCAATTATCCTTTAAGAGTGATGTAAGTAAGATGAAATTGTGAAATGTCATTTAAACTTCTGTTTTTTGTTCAGTTACCCTTTCACCGTCACTGAGAAAGGGTCATCACATTTTAGTTGTGTTTTGTTTTAAAATTTTTGTGTTAAAACAGGGAGATTCCCTTCCTGGTGAGCAAGAAGGTTAAGAAATTAGTACAAACAGGAAAATGAGAAACATTCTCATTTAAATCTTAGTTAAAACAAAGCTATTGGTTGCACAATTTCAGGGAGGTTTTTTCAGCGGCACTTCCGATATGAATGCATAACTTTGAATGAAAAGAGCTAAAATGTGACAAATATGATCGACAATTATGATGATTGACGAGTATGATTGATTATATCTGACAAGCTTGATGAGGAGCATTTGACATACATAATTTGACAGCTGACAGATTCCTCACCTATTAAAGTCCCCAGAAAGCCTTAAATATGTTGATGGCAATATCTTGCTTTAATGAATTACTAAAGTTTACCTTAATGCGTAAAATAAGCTCTTTAAACATTAAAACATTATAACAATTTAAAACATGATTTTTATTAGACTATATAATAAATTCTTTTCCTTTAGTTAAGATAATCAAGATGGAATATCTTCAGATGCTGGTAAAGTCAGTAAGACGCAATGTCGTATATGACCTGTACCTGTTGCCAGAAAACTATCTAGTAGAAAAACTTTATGCTCCAGCAGTACCCTAATAAAAATTCATAAGTTGTTGAAGAGAGGGCATGTTCCGTATCACTTGAAGCATTTAACTTAGTTTTCTTTAACCGAAGTTTTCTTCCAATAAGTGTCAATCAACTGATTTGCAATACGTGGTAAGGAGCGACCCGGCTCAATAGTAAACGAAACTCTAAAAAACGGAATTTTGATTGCAAAAGATACATCAAAAGAATCGGTTTTTTATGCTGATTTTAAATATATAAGTTTTATCAAATTTTGTCTTTGTCATCAAAAGTTACGAGCCTTAGAAAATATGCCTTATTTTGGAAAATAGAGGGAAACACCCCCTAAAAGTGATAGAATCTTAACGAAAATCGCACCATCGCATCAGAAAACCCTACTGTAGAATTTTCAAGCTCCTACCTACAAAAATGTGGAATTTCGTATTTTTTGCTAGAAGACCAATCACGGGTGCGTGTTTATTTATTATTTTTTTTTTTGTTCTTTTTTTCAGGGCTGATTGTATCGACCCAGTGGTCCTAGAATGTTGTGAGAGTGCTCATTCTAACGGAAGTGAAAGGTTCTAGTGCCCTTTTTAAGTAAAAAAATATATTGGAGGGCACCTAGACCCCTTCCCACGCTCATTTTTTTCCAAGAGTCAACGGGTCAAAATTCTGAGATAGCCATTATATTCAGCATAGTCAAAAAACGTAATAACTATATCTTTGGGGACGACTTACTCCCTTACAGTCCCCAGGGGAGGGCTGCAAGTTACAAACGGCTGAAAAGATAAATATGAAAAAGTTTTTCAACTGAAAGTAAGGAGCAGCATTAAAACAAAACGAACGGAAATTATTATGCATATGAGGGGCTCATCTCCTCCTAAATACCTGCTCTTTACGCTAAAGTATTTTTAGTAATTTCAACTATTTCTCCTATGGCCTTTGTTATTCAGGGGTCATTCTTAAAGAATTGGGACCAAATTCAAGCTTAGTGTAAAGAGAAAGGAATTAAAGAGGGGGCAAACCCCCTCATATACGTAATAAAATATACGAATATAAAAGTTCGTTGAGAGGGCTCATTCTAACGGAAATGAAAAGTTCTAGTGCCCTTTTTAAGTGAACGAAAATATTGGAGGGCACCTAGACCCCCTGCCACGCTCATTTTTTCCTAGAGTCAACGGGTCAAATTTCTGAGATAGCCATTTTGTTCAGCATAGTCGAAAAACCTAATAACTATATCTTTGGGGACGACTTACTCCCTTACAGTCCCCGGGGGAGGGGCTACAAGTTACAAACTTTGACCAGTATATACATATAGTAATGGTAAGTGTACAGACGTATTCAGGGGAATTTTTTCTTGGATAGGGAGGGGTTTGAGGGGAGGGAGCTACATGGGAGGATCTTTCCATGGAGGAATTTGTCATGGGAGGAGAGAATTTCCTCGAAGGGGGCGCAGGGTTTTCTAATATTATTTAAAACAAAACAAAAATGAAAAGATAAATATGAAAAAGTTTTTCTACTAAAAGTAAGGAGCAGCATTAAAACAAAACGAACGGAAATTATTATGCATATGAGGGGCTCATCTCCTCCTAAATACCTGCTCTTAACGCTAAAGTATTTTTTAGTAATTTCAACTATTTCTTCTACGGCCTTTGTGATTCAGGGGTCATTCTTAAAGAATTGGGACAAAATTTAAGCTTAGTATAAAGAAAAAGGTATTAAAGAGGGGGCAAACCCGCTCATATACGTAATAAAATATACGAATATAAAAGTTTGTTGAGAGGGCTCATTCTAACGGAAATGAAAATTTCTAGTGCCCTTTTTAAGTGAACAAAAATATTGGAGGGCACTTAGACCCCCCCCCCCCCCCAACGCTCTTTTTTCCTAAAGTTTATGGGTCAAAATTCTGAGATAACCATTTTATTCAGCATAGTCGAAAAACCTAACAACTATATCTTTGGGAACGACTTACTCCCTTACTGTCCCCGGGGGAGGGGCTGCAAGTTACAAACTTTGACCAGTGTTTACATATAGTAATGGTTATTGGGAAGTGTACTGACGTTTTCATGGAACTTTTTTCTTGGATAAGGAGGGGTTTGAGGGAGGGAGTTACATGGGAGGATATTTCCATGGAGGAATTTGTCATGGGTGGAGAGAATTTCCATGAAGGTGGCGCAGGATTTTCTAATATTATTTAAAACAAAACAAAAAATGAAAAGATAAATATGAAAAAGTTTTTCATCTGAAATAAGGAGCAGCATTAAAACAAAACGAACGGAAATTATTATGCATATGAGGGGCTCATCTCCTCCTAAATACTGCTCTTTACGCTAAAGTATTTTTAGTAATTTCAACTATTTCTTCTACGGCCTTTGTGATTCAGGGGTCATGCTTAAAGAATTGGGACAAAATTTAAGCTTAGTGTAAAGAGAATGGTATTAAAGAGGGGGCGAACCCCCTCATATTCGTAATAAAATATTCGAATATAAAAGTACGTTATGAAAGTTAATTCGGATGTTACATATATTTTTTATTAACAAAACGTTCGTAAGGAATTAAAAGTTCTAGTTGCCTTTTTATGTAACCAAAAGATTGAAGGGCAACTAAGCCTCCTCCCCCACTCCATTTAGACCCCCTCCCAAAAAAAATGCAAATTTCGTTCTAAGTATTCATGTGCGGAGAGCCAAAATCAAAACACGCATTAATTCAAAAACGTTCAGAAATTAAATAAAAAAAAACAATTTTTTTAACTGAAAGTAAAGAGCGACATTAAAACTCAAAACGAACAGAAATTACTCCGTATATGAAAAAGGCTGTTCCCTCCTCGACACCCCGCTCTTTACACTAAAGTTTTTCGCTATTTTAAAAAGTAGATTTGAGAGAAACAGTCAAACTTTACTGCAAAGAGCGGGGCGTTGAGAAGGGATGGTGTGAGAAGGAAATTACACCATCAGATTTCATTACATCAGAAACTCTACTGTAGAGGTATCAAGGTCATATCTTCAAAATGTGGAATTTAGTATTTTTGCTAGAAGAAAAACCACGGATGCGTGTTTATTTGTTATTTTGTTGTTTTTCCCAGGGAGTAATCGTTTCGAACCAGTGGTCCTAGAACATTGGGACATGGCTCATTGGAACGGAAATTGAATGTTCCGGTGCTCTTGAAGTGACCTAAAAACTGGAGGGGAACTAGCCCCCCTCAAAAAGCAAGGAGCAACATTAAGACTTAAAACAAACAAAAGTTATTGCGTATATGAAGGTGGTTGCCCCCTCCTCAACACCTTTCTCTTATTACGTATATGAAGGTGGTTGCCCCCTCCTCAAAACCTTCCTCTTTACGCTAAAGTTTGAATTCTGTCCAATTCCTGAATAACGACTCCTGAAATACAAGGGTCGTTTAATAAGAACAATAAGAAGATTTTTTTAAAGTACTAAAAAACCTTAGTCTGAAGAGTGAGGGGTTGAGGAGGGAGAAAGCCATCTTCACATCTGGCCGCGTGGACAGTTCATGATGATTGCTTTGCCGAATCAATACAATTCTTGGACGGTGACATTATTTATACCACAAGAAATATTCGATTCTCTAGACACACCTTCTAAGCTGATAGATTTCTTTGAAATTCATTATCGGGATACTTTTCCCTTAATTAGCAAGGAAAAACTAGTGAAAGATTTCTTTGCTACAAAGCCATCACCAATGAAGGTAAAGACAAAAAAAACACTAAAATTACGACGGATAGCAAAATTATCTTCTTAAGCGAAACAGAAACAGGTATTAGAAAATGATTCAAAACAAAAAAAAATTATCATACACTCTACAAGAATAAACTTCCTTGCGAGACGTGGGATTGAACCAGGAGACCTTTTATTGGAAACCTTGGCGTCATCCACTACGCCGTCACAAGGTATGAGATTATTTGATTTTTCTTAGACTATTTTAATACACTTCCCACAAAATACATATCTGATAGTAATCTACCTGGAAAGCGATTATCCTTTAAGAGTGATGTAAGTAAGATGAAATTGTGAAATGTCATCTAAACTTATGTTTTTATTCAGTTACCCTTTCACCGTCACTGAGAAAGGGTCATCATATTTTAGTTTTGTGTTCTGTTTTAAAATTTAAAAATTTGTGTGTTAAAACAGGGAGATTCCCTTCCTGGTGAGCAAGAAGGTTAAGAAATTAGTACAAACAGGAAAATGAGAAACATTCTAATGTCAGTAAGACGCAATGTCGTATATGACCTTTACCTGTTGGCAGAAATCTATCTAGTAGAAAAACTTTATGCTCCAGCAGTACCCTAATAAAAATTCATAAGTTTTTGAAGAGAGGGCATGTTCCGTATCACTTTAAGCATTTAACTTAGTTTTCTTTAACCGAAGTTTTCTTCCAATAAGGGTCAATCAACTGCTTTGCAATTCGTGGTAAGGAGCGACCCGGCTCAATAGTAAACGAAACTCCAAAAAACGGAATTTTGATAGTAAAAGATACATCAAAAGAATCGGTTTTTTATGCTGATTTTAAATATACAAGTTAATCAAATTTAGTCTTTGTCATCACAAGTGACGAGCCTTAGAAAATGTGCCTTATTTTGGAAAATAGGGGAAAACACCCCCTAAAAGTGATAGAATCTTAACGAAAATCACACCATCGCATCAGAGAACCCTACTATAGAATTTTCAAGCTCCTATCTACAAAAATGTGGAATTTCGTATTTTTTGCCAGAAGACCAATCACGGGTGCGTGTTTATTTGTTGTTTTTTTTTTTTTTTTTCGGGGCTGATTATATCGACCCAGTGGTCCTAGAATGTTATGACAGGGCTCATTCTAACGGAAATGAAAGGTTCTAGCGCCCTTTTTAAGTGAAAAAAATATTGGAGGGCACCTAGACCCCCTCCCACGCTCATTTTTTTCCAAGAGTCAACGGGTCAAAATTCTGAGATAGCCGTTATGTTCAGCATAGTCGAAAAACCTAATAACAATATCTTTGGGGACGACTTACTCCCTTACATACCCCGGGGGAGGGCTACAAGTTACAAACTTTGACCAATGTTGACATATAGTAATGGTTATTGGGAAATGTAGGCTACCGACGTTATCAGGGGAATTTTTTCTTGGACAGGGGGGGGGGGGGTTGAGGGGAGGGAGCTAAACTGGAGGATCTTTCCATGGAGGATTTTGTCATGGGAGGAGAGAATTTCCATGAAGGGGGCGCAGGATTTTCTAATATTATTTATACAAAAAAAAAATGAAAAGATAAATATGAAACAGTTTTTCAACTGAAAGTAAGAAGCGGCAGCATTAAAACAAAACGAAAGGAAATTATTATGCGTATGAGGGGCTCATATCCTTCTAAATACCTGCTCTTTACGCTAAAGTATATTTAGTAATTTCAACTATTTCTTCTACGGCCTTTGTGATTCAGGGGTCATTCTTGAAGAATTGGGACAAAATTTAAGCTTAGTGTAAAGAGAAAAGTATTAAAGAGGGGGCAAACCCCCTCATATACGTAATAAAATATTCGAATATAAAAGTTCGTTATGAAAGTTAATTCGGATGTTACGTATATTTTTTATTAGTAAAAACGTTCGCAAGGAATTAAAAGTTCTAGTTGCCTTTTTAAGTAACCAAAAGATTGAAGGGCAACTAAGCCTCCTCCCCCCTCCTTTTTTCTCAAAATCGTCCGATCAAAACTAAGGCATTTATCCCCCCCCTAAAAAAATGCAAATTTCGTTCTAAGTATTCATGTGCGGAAAGCCAAAATCAAAACACGCATTAATTCAAAAACGTTCAGAAATTAAATAAAAAAACAATTTTTTTAATTGAAAGTAAAGAGCGACATTAAAACTTAAAACGAATAGAAATCACTCCGTATATGAAAGAGGCTGTTCCCTCCTCAACACCCCGCTCTTACGGTAAAGTTTTTCGCTATTTTAAAAAGTAGATTTGAGAGAAACAGTCAAACTTTACTGCAAAGAGCGGGGAGTTGAGAAGGGATGGTGTGAGAAGGAAATTACACCATCAGATTTCATTACATCAGAAACTCTACTGTAGAGGTATCAAGGTCATATCTTCAAAATATGGAATTTAGTATTTTTGCTAGAAGAAAAACCACGGATGCGTGTTTATTTGTTATTTTGTTGTTTTTCTCGGGTGGTAATCGTTTCGAACCAGTGGTCCTAGAACATTGGGACATGGCTCATTGGAGCGGAAATTGAAAATTACAGTGCCCTTGAAGTGACCCACAAACTGGAGGGGAACTAGCCCCCCTCAAAAAGCAAGGAGCAACATTAAAACTTAAAACAAACAGAAGTTATTGCGTATATGAAGGTGGTTGCCCCCTCCTCAAAACCTTGCTCTTTACGCTAAAGTTTGAATTCTGTCCAATTCTGTAATAACGACTCCTGAAATACAAGGGTCGTTTAATAAGAACAATAAGAAGATTTCTTTAAAGTACTAAAAAACCTTAGTCTGAAGAGTGAAGGGTTGAGGAGGGGGAAACCCCCTTCATATTGCTCCTTACTTTTAGTTGAAAAAAATTCAAAATTAATAAATAAAAAACAGCCCACAGACAAACCAAATCTTTAAGTGTCACTATTTTGTATTTCTTTTTTCCTATGAATGCTTTTAATGCTATTTATTGCTTAGAAAAATTGAGCCATCATAAACAACAGATATAACTGGCTTTATTGATCTTCAAGCACATTTTTTATGACAAAAATCATGAACCCGATAGTTAAAAACTTTGAACCTAGTATTTTGCAAGTCAACCATTTACCTAGCTTTCCCTCGGAAACCATTCCAAATAAAGTTGTAGCATCTTTAAAAGATTTTTTTCGGGTACACAGTGGTCCGTGCTTTTCAAAAAAGGCATAAGTTCTGCAAAACAGTTCCAGCGTATACCTTTAAATAACCAATTTTTATTCTTAAACGTAAATTGGTAAAGTCTATGGGTTTTTGATTTGTGAAAGAAACGCTTAAACTTAACGTCGTATGTTAAGAATGTTTCACTCATGATTGGCAAAGTGGAATGATGCTCTGCTCGGTAGTGGGGGGACAAGGATCGATCCCTGTCTCGGCAAGATTGAGTCACTTGGTCGCTATTTGTCCCAGTAAAAAAGGTCCAGCAACTTAAATGTCGATTTGGCGTTCCATGGAGTAGCAATGGCCCTGGAAGATCTTCATCCTTAGCCTATGTGTTTAAAGGATCGTGGTCTTAAAGATAAAGGAGTTTTGTCTTTGCATAAAATTCCATGAGTGATTTTTTTTTTTTTTTTTTTTTTTTTTTTTTTTAGTATTACATGTGCTTTAAGATATAGACTATTTAACCCAAACTAGAAAAAGCTGTTGTTTTCAGTTGCACTGAAGAATAAAAAAAAATGTTTTTTTTTTCTCATGCTACTCAAAAATGTTTAATTTACAAAACAGAAAATGGAAGCGTAAGATATTTTGTTATTTTTTTTTTAGTCTGAAGATAATTTTCTGAATTTTGAGATAAAAGTTTTATTTTATATCATAGATTAGTAGTGAAAAAAGATATCCTCCGTGAAGAATCTAGGACTTATTTAAGTAAGGTGAGGTTATGCTAGCCTGGAGTCAAATCAGAACTACTCCAGATTATAGCTATTGCATTATTATTGTTATTGCTTCTATCTGGATTTTTATTTCAGCGGTATTGAATAAAACCACTGTGATTAATAAGGACAGGCTGGTAAAACTTCTAGAAAGGACAGACGGAAGACCTCTAATTACATTTTCTAATCATGACAGCTGCTTTGACGAACCTGGACTCTGGGGTAAGTTTTAAATGTTCTATATTGTTTATTGTTATGTTCCTACTGTAGAAATAAAATATCTGTGCAATTATCATTAAAACACTCATAATCAATATTACCATCGGTAGATTTAGTCTATTTTTGTTATTTCAAGTTATTTTTCTCTAAATAGTTCTATGATAGTGCATCTAAAAAAGATTAAAAAAAAGAACTTTTTGAAACTTGGAAAGTTGTTTTCAACTAACTTCTGAAATCAACACGAACCCTTTTTTCATTACGAAAATGTATTAAGGATACCAGGCTGTAATAAATATGTTTCAGTTTCATAGAACAGTAAGAAATCCAGAAGGCAAAGACAATAAATCAGCAATAAATAAATGTATTTATAATAAATAACTTTATAAATAGGCAATAAATAATTGCGAAAGAGTATGGAATAACTTTTTGGGGGGAGTGGGGCTATTAATAATTTAGTTGATGCTTTTCTATATTAAATTAAATCGAAAGTAAGTTGTAATGAATGTCGCTCATTTTCCTGAAAGGAAAATTATATTTAACCAATGAGCTCAACACGAATCTTTTCTTTTTATACTGAAAACATGTTCAGGATATCTGAGTACGAAAAAGGATTTTATTTTCAAAGAACAGAAACCCACTCTGGTGGCTAAAGCAGTAAATTCACTGTAATTTTTCAAAATGTAGCAAATAAAATAACTATTATTTTCAATATTTAGATTAAGAGCCGATACAAATTTGAAATTAAGATTTTGTTCTACTTTTGTAGTTGAATCGCGAAAGACTATTTGTTATGACGTATTCTATCATAAGAATGGCAGAGAGACCATACCAAAATAGATCACGGTTAATCACGTTTCTGAACTGCATATTGACATGACAACTGAATACAATAAAAGTTTTAATCCTTCTATACAATAGCTGTAAATGGAACCAGTGTTGCTAGTTGCTTGGTTAAAAGTTGCGCCGCCATAAAAGTAAAAATGCGCCAAAAGCTTCATTTTTATAATGAAAATGTGCCTAATGAACGATTTTCCCCCTCAAAAAAGCGCCAAAATTGCGTAAATGCGCCATTCTGGCCACTCTGAATGGAGCTGGTAAGCGTTTTCATGAGCAAACCAATTTCCTGTTTTCTCTTTTCTGTTTAAATATATTTAAGTAGAAGTTTGAACATTTTTCGTTCAATTACTGTTAATATTTTTGTATTATGATGATTTATTTGTTGAAGTTTCGCCGGTATTTATTGGTATTTTCTGTATTTCTCAGTTTCTCTGTATTGGTTTTGACGTATCGGCCGATTCTGATCGTTTTTTACTCATGGCGATTCTATAAACGAACCTCATTTTTTCTTTTTTTTTCTTTTTTTACTAGAATTGCAAGTTCGGCAGCGTTTGCTTGTGACGGTCATTTTAAGAAGCAGCATATGCGTGTCGTAAAATTCCCGAGTCTTAAAAATAGAGAGTGCTGTGCAGAATTTGGAGATAAAAGTTTCTTTAATAAATATATCTATTAAATATATCAATATATAATAATAGCTACATATGTTAGTAAATGTATTTATTACATATATATATGCACTTACTGCGAGAAGTCACAGGTGGCGCATCGTCCACCAATGGAAACAATTCGACAGGAAAGAAACGTGGATGTCGGGCAGGGAAAAATGAAAGGAGAAGGCGTACGGGGTGTGCTATTTCGGTACTAGTGACAAGCCGTGACTATTGTTCTTCGCCAAAACAAGTGTTTGAGCGAAACCTGGTGAAAATCAAGATATCCAGAGCACCTAAAATACCGAGTCTGAAGAGATTTGACGAAACTCCCGTGTGCCCCTTCCAGGATAGCCCGCCCGTTCTTAAGCCCGAACGTCCTTTAGCTAAAAGTAAGTTGCCAAATATACTTGTGTGTAACGCTAGATCTTTGAACAACAAAACTGATGCACTTGAAGTTATTGCCAGGCAGAACAACGCCTCAATAATAATAATAAGCGAATGTTGGGACACTTCTGACGAATCGGCGCGCATCAAAGGTTACGCAAGCTACTTTAATACGCGTCACGATCGTGGCTTGAATCGTCGAGGAGGAGGCGTTGGACTTTATGTTCGTAATGACCTATCCTCAAGGCTGTTAAGTGAGCCTTTTGACTCCGACCACGAAATATTATGGACCGAATGCAAACCTGCACGTTTATCAAAAAGATTTTCATGTTTAATTGTTGCTTCGGTCTATTATCCTGAAAGTGCTAAAAACAGGAAAGACTTGATTGAACACATTCAGTTTTTCGTAGACAAAATGCGCCGCAAGCATGTCTCTCCTGGCTTTGTTATTGCCGGAGACTTCAATCAAACTAATAGGCAATGGGTTTCAAATATTTTAGATTTGCGACAAGCCGTTACAATACCTACCCATCAAAGTGGCAGCATACTGGACTTGATTTTTACCAACTTGACAGACTTTTATTACGCACCGAGATCCCTAGGACCCCTTCTGAATTCTGATCACTTTATCATCTTCTGGGAAGCCAGTTCGGCAATTCCGAAGCCAAAACGAGTCAAGTATACGGTGCGACCACTTACTGAGGACTCGATATCTACATTTGGTCGCTGGATCGGTAATTATCAGTTTGAGGACATTTGCTCTGAACAGGATATTAATATTAAAGTCAATAAGCTGAATACTCTGCTTCAGGAGCAATTTCAGACTTGTTTTCCCGTAAAAGTCATTACTGTGAGTGACACTGATAAACCGTGGATAACCAATGATCTAAAGAATTTAATAAAAACCCGTTGTCGCCTTCATATCGCTGGTGATACCGTAGCTTCAGCCAAGTTGCGTAATCATATTGTTAAACTAAACAAGCGTGCCAAGAGGCAGTATGTGAGGGATAAAATTACTCCCTTACTCACAATAGACCCCCACAAATGGCATTCCTCAGTAAAAAGACTTACCGGTAAGACAACACTTAGAGATCTAAGGCTCCTCAAAGAGGACGGTACCTTAACCTCAGCTAATGAAGTCAATTCTTTTTTTGCTGACTTTTGTACCTCATTTCCATCAATCACCAAATCAGAAATTGATACTATCATTGCTGGTGCAGAGATTGAGGACGTATGTGAGGTCTCTGAATTCACTGTTTATAAGGAACTCCTAAGACTGAAAGCGAACTGTGCGTCCTACCCAGGTGAGCTTCCAGTAAAGCTGTTACGTGAATTCGCCATTTTTCTTGCTAAGCCACTCTCTTCTATAATCAACCAATGTTTCCTTCAGCAAGTATTCCCTAGTGCTTGGAAAAGAGCATATGTCCGCGTTATTCCAAAAGTAAGGTGTCCAAAATCTTGTGATCAACTCCGGCCTATATCAATAACTCCGAACCTTTCTAAAGTTGCAGAAACGTTTATTTACCGCAAACTTATGTCACAGGTCTCTGCACATCTAGACCCGTATCAGTATGGATGCTTAAGAGGCAGCAGCATAACTGTTTATTTAGTACGGATGTACCATCTCATTGTCGAGTGGCTCGACCGAGGAAGTGCTATAGTCGACCTTCTCCTCGTAGACTACCGAAAGGCTTTTGATCTTATTCGCCATTCCGTTGCTATCACAAATCTACGCACCATGGGTGCGCAAAAACATATTCTCCTTTTAGTGATCAATTTTTTACAAGCCCGCTATCAGTGCGTTTACAGTCTTTTCCCAGGAGATACCGACTCCGAATGGGTCGAGCTTACATGCGGAGCCCCACAAGGTACTAAGCTCGCTAGTCTACTGTTTTTGGCAGTGATAAATTTCATCCTTTCCGGCTATGAAGAAAGATTTAAGTATGTAGACGACTTGTCAGTCCTACTGAAGTACATTGTTGAGAAGTCTGAGGCTGTCCCCCAATTCTGTAACGAAATAATCAAAAACTTCAAAGATGAATGTACTGCGAACAGCCTCCAAATCAACGAAGGAAAGACTAAAATCCTTCGCTTTAATCCCCTGAAGAGAGACTTTGTGTGCCCTCCTCCTCCTTATCCTAGTGAATCTTCGGCAGTAGTGCTTGGTGTCAAGTTTAGCATCGACTGCTCTTTCAGCCTCCATGTCGATACAATTATCAAAAAGGCAAATAGTGCGATGCGGACACTTATACTAATGCGTCGATTTGGTTTTTCAGTGACACAACTAAGGATTGCCTATCTTACTTACATTCGACCAATTTTAGAGTATGCATGTCCCGTATGGGGCCCACAAGTCAATAACACTATTTACCTAAGTGACCAGCTTGAGTCAATACAAAAAAGAGCAGTCAAAGTAATATTGTGCGATGCTTTTACCGAATATAAGTTAGCATTATCCACTTTACAAATTCCCTCTCTTCAAGAGCGTCGTCTCAGTTTGATCCTTGAATTTGGCCAATATCTTCTCAGAAGTGATAAATACAGATCGATACTACCACCGGTTTTAGTGAAACATCGAAGTACTAGGTTGAAGAAATTTGACAGATTAGCAGCACCTCCTTCACGCACAAATCGTTTTTCCAACTCATTCATCCCTTTCTTTGTATCAAAGTATAACAATTGTTGATTTTAAACTATTTGCCTTCTGATTTTTTTTTTTTTTGTCGTTTGATTTAATCCTTTTTTCTTTTTTGTAAGCACAAGCGCCATTTAGTTTTATGACTACGAAAGATTGTGCAAATAAAACCTATTCTAAACCTATTCTATTCTAATTCTATATATATATATATATATATATATATATATATATATATATATATATATATATATATATATATATATATATATATATATATATATATATATATATATATATCTATATATATATCTATATATATATATATCTATATATATATATCTATATATATATATATATATATATATATATATATATATATATATATATATATATATATATATATATATATATATATATATCTATATATATATCTATATATATATATATATATATATCTATATATATATATATATATATATATCTATATATATATATATATATATATATATATATATATATATATATATATATATATATATATATATATATATATATATATATATATATATCTATATATATATATATATATATATATATATATATATATATATATATATATATATATATATATATATATATATAAGTTGTTTGTTTGTGTGTCTGTCGACTGACGTCATTATAAGGATTGAGCTGTATGTCGTCATGAAATTGTTTGTCGACCGACGTCATGTTTGTCAACTGATGAAATTATAGACCGGGACATCGGGACACAAATGACGACCGGGAGACAGGGAATATAAATGACCACCGGGACACTCAAAGAGAAATTACAGACTGGGACACCGGGACACAAATCACGACCGGGACACAGGGAATATAAATGACGACCGGGACACAGGGACACAACTACAACGGGGACGCCGGGGGCACAGGGGGGGATATATAAATGACGACCGGGACACAGGGAATGTTCGAAGAGAAATTACAGACCGGGACACCGGGACACAAATGACGATCGGGACACAGGGAATATAAATTACGACCGGGACACTCAAAGAGAAATTACAGACTGGGACACAGGGACACAACTACAACGGGAACGCCGGGGGGCACAGGGGGATATATAAATGACAACGGGGACACAGGGAATGTTCGATTAGCAATCACCATCAACAAAGCTCAAGGGCAATCATTAGAATAATGAGGTATAGACCTGAATATGGATTGTTTTTCCCATGGACAATTATATGTTGCATGTTCAAGAGTCAGTAAACCTGAAAATCTATTTATATGCACAGACAATGGGACAGCGAAGAATGTTGTATATTCGCAAGTTTTACGTAGTTAAAAACATATATATATATATATATATATATATATATATATATATATATATATATATACCCACTTAACGCTGTTATAATTCCCTTGACAATATTTGTCAAATATTTCCTGTCTTTTATTTTGTCTTTTTGTTCAATTCTTACAATATTTTCCTATTTTAATTTAGGTGTTCTGCCTTTCCGCCATTTATGGAGTAGAAAAGTGATGAGATGGTCGACAGCTGCTCATGACGTCTGTTTTACAACACCCCTTCACACATATTTCTTTTCCCTTGGAAAATGTTTGCCAATTATACGCGGAGGCGGAGTATATCAGGTAGATTTATGTCTCCACCCTTGGCTCACGCAGGTGCAACTCCTACCATGATCTTAAAGCTAACCTATGAACATTCTGCACCGTTATATTGCTGCCGCGTTTTATTTGGTCTTGTTTCAGTCTAGTTTCGGTCCTGTTTCCTTAATAGTGTTTTTCTTTGCGTATTTAGTAAGCTCAAACTCGTTTTGTTTACTATATCCCGTAAGGGACCGTACCGTTTTTCATAACTACATCCCGAAAATCGAAACTTGTTCGTCCAGGTAGTTTCACCCCTTATTTCATAAAAATGGTGTCAGAAAATATTTACCTGGTGGACGTATTTTTCCAGATGTGTGTATGGCACTGTTTTTCTGTGCCTACTGTTAGGCATGTCCTTGGCTCTAGTAAATTGCAGTACTTTGTGTCTTTTTAAATCCTAAAATGCCAGACTTCACTTTCAACATTCCCAGATGGGTAAATATATGACAGTTCATATTATTGACTTACTAATAAAGTGAATATACCGCTCGATGCCTTTTTTTTATGCTCTTTACGAATAAAATAATCGCTTCTATTGCAAATTCAAATTTAAGCACTTTTTGACGTAACCTCACCTAAAAAAGCTATAAGAAGCATTCGTAGATTTTGAAAACTTTTGCCAGTAGCCCTTTTCCAGCGTTTTGTTTGTCAAAGGCAGTACCGACACGAAACAAAACGAAGGCTCAAAAATAGAATTATGAGAAACAAGACCGGGAATGGTAGCCCAAACTGAAACTATCTTAGTCTTAAATAAAACGCGGCTTGGGTTGGGATCATTTACGGCAGCTAACAAGGTGCAACCTCCAAAATCATATATACCAGGAAAAATTTTAAAAATTAAGTTTTCCGCATATATGTTAGACCTTAGTTCGAGGGTGTGAGACACATTATTGCCTTCCCAACTGTTTTTTTTTTTTCGTGGATGCACGAAAAATGTGTTCAAAGTTCAAGTTTGAGCCATAAAGAGTTCTTAAGGGTTCAAAGTAAAATTTAGAACTTAAAATGAAAAAAAAAAATCTTTAACTAGTTTTCTACGACTGGTTCCCTGCCGACAATAACATTTATTACATAAAGAAACGATTGCATTCGCATATGGCACTGGGCGAAGTACTGCAGCTCACACTCACTGACACTGCAGCTGTACTCTCACTCACACTGCAGCTGTACTCTCACTCACGCTGCAGCTGTAAATGATAATAATAAAAACATGGTTTTTATGATAAGTTGTTAGCTTTAAATGAAAATGAGTTGTACCTTCTTATATTTCCCATGTAAGCATAAGTTATCCTTCAATAACCCACATTTCTTCTTCAAGAGTTGATGTATGTTGTCAACCTACGTGGACAACATACGTGTGATTCCTACGTGTGATAAATACGTGTGATTCCTAAGACTTATTTTGGATGAACATTTATCATTTGAATCACATATTAATATCTTTGGAGTTAAGTTGGAAATATTTTTTGAAATGATTTTTAAAAGGATAAGAATGGAAGGAAACATAATAATTTGATTACTGGAAAACTATTACATACTATAACGTAAAAAATTCATTGTTTTAGTGTGTTAGGTTCTGGAACTATTGGGAATTGAGACGGTTTTTCTTTTTTCCACGCTTCATATTTTACATTTTTCTCTTGTCCATTCTTTTGTACTTCTCGCCTGTATGGATGTCTGCTCTTACGTCTTTATTCTCGCCTTTATATAATCTCTAGCAAAATTATCAAATGTCTTTCAGTCTACCATGCACTCTGTTCATCCCTTGATGCTAATTATTTATTTAAGCCGTTGTGGGCTAATCTGAACTCAATTGCTTCCAAACCTGTATATGGATTGAAATGTGGATAACGCGGAAATGCCCTCTACCCCAACAGTCTAAACAGAGGTTTGTCTCGTCGTTGTTGTGGTTAGTGCCTGGAGCTCTGTTTCTGTCGGGATATGGTAATCCTGTGCTCTTGGTTCCGTCCAAAACTCCTAAACTGACTTCTATAGTTTTTGTAGCTCTAAATAATGATAATTTGGGTAGTTTTATTTTATTTACTCTTTTTCCGTTTCATTTTTTTTGTAGTTGACGCTAGTTTTCGTGCTAAAGGTTTTTTTTAGTTGTTTTGTTTCTTGAAAGGCACACAGGGTTGACTGGATTTATATGAACTGATTATAAATATTTTTCTTTTTTTATGTTAGTTTAGTCATTTGATTATGAATAATAGAATGGAGTCTGTATATAGTTTTTCCCAGTCAATGGGCTAATGAGCCCTCTAGAATTTGTTTGGATATTTATCTATTTTTTATTCTTTTTTTTGTAAATAAATGAACTTGAACATTAGAATTTCTCAAATATAAAAAATCTAATTCATCAATGGTAACTAGTACCTTTGTTTAACTAAGTAGTAAAAGCCAATGGTGATGGCTTCAAAAACAGTTTGGGTGTCGTACATTCTTTAGTAGGTTCCAGCTGAGAAAAAGCCAAAGGCATTTTCTTCTAAGTGGTATGTATATAAATCGATCTATTACTACTATTAACAACTTGCCGCAGTACCAGGCCGTCTGAGGCAGACACAATTACGCACGCTCCTCCTCCATCTCAATCTATTCAAACCTTCCCTCTTTACACCCTCCAGAAAGTTTCCATTTTCCTTAAATCCTTCCTTACAACATCCTCCCTCACCACCCGAGGACATTCTGCTTTTCATTTAGCCCTAGACGGTTGGCCGAAAAGGACAATCATTGACAATCTTTCATCCATCATTCACACAACATGTCCTAGCCATCTCAAACTTTCTGTCATTATAGCCCTAGAAGACGGGATTGGCCCATTCTTTTTGTACAGCCTACTGTTTGAAATACTGTTAGTCAGTCGGGTACCCAAAACAATCCGTATGCAATTTCTCTGGAAAACATCTAGCAAAACTTCCTCTACTTCTTGGAGCGCCCATGCTTCAGAATCATATTTGATCACTGTCATCACTTTAGCTTCCAATATTCTTATCTTGGTTCGCAGACATATCACCCTTTTCTTCCAAACCTTTTTCAACTGTGGCAAGACAACCAGGGCATTGCTACTCTTCTTTTAACATCTTCACTTTATGCACCATCTTAACTAATAATACTACCTACATAGGTGAAGCTTTTCATTTGATTGATCTTCTTGTAGGTCATTTCTCTGGAAAATATCTATCAAATCATTATCCGTTTTTCAGAGTGCCCATGTTTTAGAACTATATTTGACCACAGTCATCCCTGTAGTTTCCAATGTTCTAATCTTGGTTCGCAGACTTATCTTCCTATTCTTCCAAACTTTTTCCAACTTTGAAAAACCACGTTGGGCTTTGGCCTGTGTCAAGCCAAAGCAAAGTGTCATTTTAATAGCTTTCGAGTGAGGGATTACAATAGTGAAATTCCTTTGGGAGAAGTTTAAAAATAATCATTAATGTATACATTTCCGATTCGTGCATTTCTGAGTTCAAAACCATCACCATCCGAGGGATTATCTCGATCAAATACTACCAGAGGTAGATATTAGGTATGGGCTATAGTTATAATATTCGAGGCTAAAAGTTAAGATGACCCCAACCACTATTTCTGTTAAAAGAAAATTGGAGGTTGGAAGGGTAAGCAGTGTCGAAAGTCTCGATTTGGTCCTCTAGTCGTACAGATCAAAATCTTTGGATGAATTCGATTAAAAAACAGTGCAACATACCCGGCTTTTGAAAAGGCTATCCTTTCCTGTCTCTGTTTTTTTTTATAGGTCAATGATTTTTTGAAAAATTTTCAGTTTGGCCTCCCTGCAGAGCACAGAATTGAGCTTTTATCTCCTACTTTTTAAAGTTTTCTGTATTCGGTTACTGATTCTGGTCTGATTTCTGCTGCTATATTGTTAGGTGTCCGGAAAGCTTTTGATTCATTGTCTGATTAAATTTTACTTTCTAAAGTGTCTCATGACTACTTAAGAGATAATACTAGCGTTTGGTTGTTCGGAAGAGTTACCTCAGTGAATACTCTTTTCCATTTGTCGTCTCAAGTTACGTTTAGTGTCCGCAAAACTCAGCTCTAGAGCCAGCTCTGAACTTAACTATGCTAACGATTTTATTGTTGCGAGTGCGAACAAAATTCTGAAAGTTCGTTTTCGTCAATGTTACCCCGATTCTTTCTGGGGCCACGAAAGTAAATTTCTCTCGATTGGCCGAAACACTATAGTTACCCTCGCTGACGACACAAACCTTTGCAGGTTCTCCTCAGAACGGAGTCTGAGGTTTGTATCTAATTTACTATTGTTGTTTTTTTGCCAGAATAACACTATTGTTTTTAGCTAATTCTTTAGTGTTTTTCTTTCTCATTATTTTAACCTTTGTTTGTTTTTTTCCAGGAATCTCAGCCAGAGCCTTATAGGGGAGGGGGGGTATATAATGTATGAGCTCTTGTTTTTATTATTATTTGTTGATTGTTTGTTAATAAATGCCTCTCTTATAGTATTATTTTGGAATTTGAAATTATGAATATAAGGAGATGTATAATACAGTGAAATCTAACAATACATCCTTAATAATTAATTGCTACAGTACAACGGCAATAAAACTGTCCCCAGGGACTGAAAATTAAATTTTGAGCTAATCTGTGGCAAGGATTATTATTGTTAGTGGTTGTGTTATATGTCCCCTGTTCATGCCTATAATTTTTGGTTCGCTGTTGGTTTTGTAATACATAATTTTAATATTCTTTGTCAAGTAACAAATAGCTTTTTTACCTATATTTATAGTAATTTCTACCCCCCCCCCCCCGATTCAAGTTGTTTCATTTCGTCCAGTGTCAGTTTGTTCATACCTTGGTCCGTAACAAGGGTTCGAACTATTTTAAAACAATTTCTATGTCATAACTGTCAAAAACTTTCATCTAAGTTTGAAAAATCTCCCAAACTCCCAAGTTTTTATTTCAAGTCCTAAAGCTTTTGATTTTAATTTTGCGTCTCAATTTTTCTGATAACAGGAAATTAATTTTTAGCTTTTAGTACATACTGAGGTAAAACTTTTTGATTTTTTGAAGACTTTTCTTGTTACGTTTTGAGACATATGTTTTTTCCGTTTTTTTTTTCTTTCCTAGTTTTTGGTGATTCTTGTAATCGATTCTTACCTTTGATCGTCCTATTCTTGTATTAGTATATTATTCCCAAAAGCTTCTTATCCAGTTCATATCTTGCTAAGTCTTATTTAATACATTGCTCCTTACTGGTCAGCTTTGAGCGGTCTAGCTCACTATCTAGTCCACCTAGCGATCTCCCTTGGCTCTATGTGACATATATCTGACATCTGCAAAAGATTTTTTATGCAAGATATGTCATACTGACTCATTGCATCTTTTAGACAGTTGACGTCCACGGCAGGATTGTGAGAAATATTGTTTGTTCAACTATCCCATAGCTAAGGTTGTGCTTTTTATTCTTTTTGGACTTTGTTGTATCATTTCACTTTATGCTGGCTTTCTGGGTGTATATTCCATTCATATAGAGACTTTTTTATTCTCTGCTTTTTTGGCTGCGCTTCTTTAACTTCTTTAGTCTTGCTGGCTCTTTTCTCTTGATTATTTGCTTTTTTTCGTTTCTCTTGCTTTCTTGCTTCTCTCTTTGCGTCTCAAAGTGTATTAATATGGATAATAATTGCTTTTCAGGAAGTTTCAAAATCTAGTGATCCCGCATCGTAATTCTGCTGTTACTTCTGAATATTGTTCCTGTTCATGTTCTAGTCGAACGAACGTTTCTTGGCATATCATCCGTTTTACTAGTTTATAATTTTAACTAAATTCAAATTCTGTTTTGAACTAAATTTGAAATTCAAACTGTTCATAATTTGAACCTAATCTTCCAGCATGACACAATAAAGATAATAAAAACTTTAAAAAAAAATTGTCCATTCTGCTAGAAGAATAGCAGTTTTTTCGTTTTTACAAAAGTTAAGTTGTCTTTTGTTTATACTAGCTTTTTTCCAGGAAGGCATTGACTATTCTATCGACCGCTTGAACGAAGGAGATTGGGTTCATATTTTTCCTGAAGGAAAAGTAAATGGAGACAAGAAGCACATCAGGCTGAAGTGGGGCGTTGGAAGAATGATAATGGAGTGTAAAGAAGAACCTCTAGTCCTACCCTTGTTTCATACAGATATGGAAGAAGTGCTGCCAAATCAAGCTCCTTATAGGTTAAAATTCGGTAAAAATGTAGTTTTCAATGTAGGAGAACTGATTAACTTCAGTGATTTAAGAAGAATGGATGCAGATGTTATAGTAAAAAGGAAGATTATTACTGATAGAGTGCAGGAACATTTCTATAAATTGAAAGCTGAAACTTATAGTTTAAGGGAAGAGATTCGATCTTCAGGTGCTACGAGTTGATGATGCTTGCTTGTTAGTGAATTCAATATAGGTTTATAATGTAAAGTTTAGACCTAATTATTGGTAACTGTATTGTAAATTTACATATTTATGTGTCATATTTAAATAGGAAACTAAAACCATATTTTGAATTGCAAATACACTGCGCATAAAATGATGGGTCATTTCCTCTCCCCTGGAAATCGAAATTTTCATAATTTTTCGTCTTTCGCCTGATTGTTCTTCAAATTTGGAACTTTTTACCAAAGAAACAGCAGCTTGAGTATTTGACCCTTGGGAACATCCCTTGTTTTGACCCCAACTTCATTGCCATACACTAATTTGTACTCGGCTATCTTAAAGTAGAACGTAGCCAACGTGAAATGAAAGATGATATATTCACAACTGAGTTTTGAACGGCTCAGGGGGCTTATGAAGTGTTTCCGCAGCTACTGAAATGTCTTGGCCTATACACTCGAATTCAATTCAGAAATACAATAGTAAATATTTATTTAGCTTTTTCAGGGCATATGTTTTGTTTAATACATTCGGAATTACATAAATTCACTGCCTTGCTTTAGTACTGAATGCTCATACTTAGAGACACTAATGATTCAATGATTAATAAGCACTCGCTCAAGGGGCTATGAGTATATCCTTGGAGGTATGTTTAGCGTGCCTTCTGACTGAAGCCGTCCTAGCCGAGCGGTTAGCGCTCCAGATTTGAAACCCTGAGGTCAGGAGTTCGAGCCCTGGTGTCGCTGGTTATTTGGATTTGGGACGGGGTCGATGGTGGGACTCTATAAGCTCAGCCAGAAGCGACCCAGCTCTATATGAGTGAGAGAAATCTGGGGAAAAACACGGGAAGCGTCGAACATTTTGCCCTCAGCCACGCATTGCACTCCTGGCCAAAGGCATTGGATCAGGAGATCGGTACCTGCGCAACGCAAACCATTGATTAGTACGCGAAAAAGTGTTTAAAAAGTTCTGGCTATTTATAGCAAAATAGCTTTTTTTTTTAGATTCTCTTCCGTAAGACTGAGATGGATTTGAAGTACCAACATAGTTTGAAGATTTTTTCAGAAGAAAGTTATTCTCTTTAACTCCTCATAAAGCCTGTACCAGTATCTTTGCTAATGTCATCTCAGGGGCTGCCTCTCCGTGAGGTCAATGTCCTTGTGTTAGGACAAGTCTGATCTACAGTCCCCAAAGTTTCCAGATGTGGCTCTATCCACTCTATGTTTGCATAAAACTATAAGTACTGGGATGGCCTTAATAGTATTTTAGTAACCCTTTCATGTTGCTTGTAGACTAGGCTAAAAAGACACGTAAAAAGACACAGTCATGAGCAAAACGTTTCTTCCTTATTTATACAATATTTCATTGAATAATCTTTGATATAAAAAATAGTTGATTTTAAGTTTTAGTTTTCTTATGTTCTCCACATTTAAAAAGTTTTTTTCTACAAATTTTCGGTATTTTTCTTGCAAAGATGTACCTCACATTGTAGTTCTTCATAATACCCAGTATTTCCTTTAACTATTTGTGGATATATTTCTAGATATTTATCTCGTTGTCTTTGCTCATGTTTTCCGCATTTGAAGTGCGTAATTTTCTATGATTTTCCTTGTGAAAATAATCTGCTTCTAACATTGCACTTTTGTATAAAGCGCAGAATCTACTTTGAATGCCTGTAACTGGTTGTTCCTTTGAATATTGGATTTTAAGTTTTACTTTGCTTGTGTTTATTACATTTAAGATGCATTTTGAACAAATTTTTCGTATTTTTCTGGCTAGGATATTCCGTTTCTCGCATTGCTGCTTCCTGTAATATGTGGTATTTGGGACTTAGGTAAGCCGCCAAAACTTGCTGAAGTGTCAAAATCGTACTCAGCCTACTGGTTAGCCTAGCTGGTTTGTATTATAGATTTAGTCTTTCGAACTTCAAGGGAAAATAATATATGCATATTCACTAGTCTACTCTCGTAAATGTTTTTGGACACAACAAAAAACTTTTAATAATTCTGTTTTTCGAAAATTTAATTTATTATTTTAATTTTTAGGGTCCTTTTAAGCTTATGTTACAATCTGGACCATCCAAAATACTGATTTAAAGGGACGAAGATATATTCGATTCTTATCAGCCATAGCATCACAGTGGTATGTAGTTATGGGACATTACTATTTCTAAAGTCTTTTACTTCCCTTAGGATCTATGTATAGAGTTTATGAAAGGTTTAGACATTTTGATTAAAAATATTTATTTATGTAACTGCTTTTTCTTTTCTTTTTTTTTGAAGGCATTTTGTATCTTTATTTTGAACTAGTCAGTTTTGCTGCCTACATTAATGTTTTGGTTTATCAATATTTTATCTGTTTTATTTGAAGTTTAAATAAAAAGTTTCATAGTTTTGTCTTTGTGTGTTATATCGCCTCAAAATAGATGCTAAAACGCTTTAATGTTGCTTAAATAGAATGTACAGCAGTTGACAAGGTTAGCACTTTTTTCAATAAAATAGTATAGCTACCCATTTATTTTAAATAATAAATTGAATTTAATTGTGAGTTTTCAATCTGAAAAATTGTAATCTTATATTTGAAAATTTTTAGGTGAGTATTTGCACCGCCATTATTTTTGACGACCAAACGCGTTTCAGCTAATCAAATAGAATTATTGCCTATAATTGCTAGTGAAATTTAGCGATGAATAGAAACGCTGTTGAAAAACTTTTTTGATGGATATTGAGTGCAAGAAAGAAAAACTGAAGCATGGCTGAAAAATTTGTTAATTTCTTTACTTCAGAAATAACTAGAGTGGTTTTGTAGTCTATAAGTTTCGTAGGTTATCCTTATGATTTTTCAGAGCTTTTTTTTATTATTCACATTCATCTATAGATGGGCTCATTATCCTCCTGATAAAAAAAAAATTGAGTTGACAAAAACTTTAACTATATTGCATATGATAAATTGAGTTGATCTAATTTCATTAGTTCAAATGATATTAACTTTCATAATTCCTGAAGTTTGAATTTCAGAATTATGAATTCACTTTTAGAAGTTTGAATTTTTTCGGAAGATTTGAATTCAGTTTTTTAAAATGTGAATTTAATTCTTTTTTTTATATGACAGTCTAGATTTTGAAAATTTTAAAAGTGTCAAAATTTTCATTAGCTTTAATTAAGTAAAAAAGGTGAAAAAAAAATCAAATTTGCATTTACCTTGGTACATAGATTATACTAGGTTAGAAAATATATTTTTACTAGGGAAACAGTTGTTTTTTAGCCAAAAAGTTTGCATTATCTTGTCTTTTTGACATTTTACATGTTTCTTTCGCTGAAAAAAAAAACATCTAAATTGTTTATATCAATTATATAGTCTTGTGCAAGCCCAACCAAAAACAAGTATGTCATCTACAAAAGTAAATTGGAGTAACATCTTGACGGGGTACCAAGATCAATTTTCTTATATCCGGAGGGTTCTTCACTTGATTAGCGTCTTGAAGAATTAAACAATTTCGAAGAAAAAATTTTGAAGAAACTCTACCAAATATCCAATGGCTTAAAAAAGGGCTGGCATCGGATTCGAAGGGATATTGTATACTTGGACAAATAGGGCCTCCACTGCTAACTACTACTACTACTGTAACTACTATCACTAAAACTACTACTTCTTTAGCGGGTACTTCCAGGGCCAAGGATATGGAAATAAACATTTGAGGAAACTCTGAGGAGAAACGTTGAACTAAATCAAAGGTTATTATGTCCATTCAGATGGCTGATATGGGCGTATCAGCAATATTTTTAGAATGGATTGTCATATGAAGAGGAAACTTCAGGGGTATCATGAGTGGGACATTCACATTACCAAGAGGTAAAATATGCATGCTTCTACTACACTTAATACTACTGCTGCTGCTACTGTTACTACTACTAATTATAATACGCTATTACTGCTACTGCTCTTCCTAATATTACCACCACTACTACAATATCAGCGTAATTAAAACTAAGCGTTTGAATTTGAAAATTTAACAGGACATTGAGGGAAAGTTTAAACTTGATCAAAACACGCTATGTGCATGCAGATTGTTAAAAAAGCGTATCTCAAGAATGGATTTGGATATTAAGTTGGAAATTTCAGAGAACACTTAAAGGGGAAGTTCAATCAACAAAAAGGTAATATATGCATGTTACTACTAACACTGCTACCATTGCTAAATTTACTAATACTACTACTGCTACTAAACTACTCCAACTGCAACAACTTGTAAGGCTTAGAGCATTAAGATGAGAAGGGCATCAAGGTGAAATTGAAACGTGCTAAGGTGAAATTTCCGTGGTATCATGAAAGGGTACTACTACTAATACGACATTAACGCTTCTACTACTTTTCCTACTACCACCGTAACTATTTTTATACCGGTAATAGTAAGGTTAAGTCTTCTAAAATTTGAGAGAAAATTAGAGCTAACAAAAGACGATATCTGCAGTTAAATTTTCAAAAGAGCGAATCTTAAGAATTGATTTGGGTATTAAATTGGAACACCGGGTGTTGAAGAGGATTCTATTTTATCCCCCACCAACCCCCAACCACGGGCTTCAGCCTCCAGGTTAAGAAACAATACCTAAGACATATAAAACAGTTTGCGTTCAACATTCACGGAACGAAGGTGAGTGAAGAGTTTAAACTGCAAAGATGTGATGATGATCTTATTGTAAAATAATTGACCACATGGGATAAGAGTTTTTAAGAGCAACTGATTCGGATATAGTGATTAAGATAATATGCTGACTGTTCTTCGTTGACATCACCTGAAGCTTCTTAGCAGCGCATTGCATCCCACCAAAGATACAGGATGTCAATACGTCCTCATCTGTGACTTCATCTGAAGATGATGACAAGGAGAACAGGGGAATACTCTTTGGCAAAAATTCAAAGAGGGCTAGAGCCATGGGATGACTTCCAGAGGCAAAGGTCGGAGATGGGACAGACTGGATGAGAATCGCTGAGGAAGCTCCAGCTGACAGAACAAAGTGGCAGTCGAAAGCGACTCCAAGATCCACTGGTGCTGGGCAGGACGGTAATTTCGAAAGTATTTTATAAAAGGAAAAGTAAAGTAGTGTAAGGAAGCTTAAGAAAAGTAAGTTCTTAGTTTTCCAGGAACTAACTTCTAGAGGATTGTCGAGCATATATTATAAAACCATATTACTATTTTATTAAAGAAAAACAAATCTTTCGTTAAAGTAAAAACCTATTTAATATGCATCGCATACCTAACGTAACTACAAATTTAATAAAAACTATTACTACGAACTTAAGCTATATATCCATTTTCTAATTAATTTAAACCCCCCTCAAAACTAGATTTTAAATAATTGCAAAATCGCATTAAATTTTCAATTTTCTCTAAGCAAGAAAGTTCCTATCCTTTAATCAATAATAAGTCCAATTGACTTTTTGACGTTGCTGAGACTCAATCAACTATATAAAAAGGCAATTAAAAAAAAAAACAAACTAAATACGTTCTTCTGGCGTAATAAGAAAGTATTGCAACGAGCCTATTGAAATATAACTTCCTTTTATTTTCCTTCATTAAAACAGCAAAAAAGCCTAACAAAGTACTTAAGCTTTAAGTACTTTAGCAGAAAATAAGAAAGTGACCAGATTTTGTATTTTAATGCAAAAAAAAAGGTTTAAAAAGGTTATGTTAATGATATTCGTGTAGAAAAGTAAAATCATATACCTCTACCTGCCAAAATAGTTGTCTGATTTTGGGTTGTACCAGACTGAGAGAGAGAGAAAAAAAAAGAGAGGAAGGAAGAACTGCAAGACTACGACCTGCTCGCCCTGAAAATTTTACTTATTAATGTGTCTAATTGTTTCTTTTTTTAAGGCTGTATTTCAGCAACTATTACAAAATATATTGACCAATATACGACGTAAAAAAAAGAAAAAAAAGTCAAAGCATTTCAAATTAAAAATACAAAACTCTATAAAATTGAATTTTGATATCAATAGCTACATCAAAAGAATCGCATTTTAATGCTGATTTTAAATATGTAAGTTTCATCAAGTTTAGTTTTAGCCATCAAAAGTTACGAGCCTGAGAAAATTTGCCTTATTTAGGATAATAGGGGGAAACACCCCCTAAAAGTCGTAGGATCTTAACGAAAATGACACCATCAGATTCAGCGTATCAGAGAACACTGCTGTAGAAGTTTCAAGCTCCTATCTACAAAAATGTGGAATTTTGCATTTTCTACCAGAAGACAAATCACGGGTGCGTGTTTATTTGTTTTTTTTTTTTTGTTTTTTTTTTCCCAGGGGTCATCGTATCAACCAAGTGGTCCTAGAATTTCGCAAGAGGGCTCATTCTAACAGAAATGAAAAGTTCTAGTGCCCTTTTTAAGTGACCAAAAAAATTGGAGGGCATCTAGGCCCCCTCCCACGCTCATTTTTTTCCCAAAGTCAACGGATCAAAATTTTGAGATAGCCATTTTGTTTAGCATAGTCGAAAATCATAATAACTATGTTTTTGGGGATGACTTACTCCCCCACAGTCCCTGGGGGAGGGGTTGCAAGTTACAAACTTCAACCAGTGTTTACATATAATAATGGTTATTGGGAAGTGTACAGACGTTTTCAGGGGGATCTTTTGGGTTTTGGGGGTAGGGTTGAGGGAGGGGGCTATGTGGGAGGATCTTTCCTCGGAAAAATATGCCATGGGGGAAAAAATTCAATGAAAAGGGCGCAGGA
The DNA here is from genome assembly GCF_032884065.1 of Artemia franciscana. NCBI lineage: Eukaryota > Metazoa > Arthropoda > Branchiopoda > Anostraca > Artemiidae > Artemia > Artemia franciscana. Next base: position 41,983,316 of record NC_088873.1, read on the forward strand.
CGAATCTGGTCACGTTAGAAAAAAAACGTCAAATTAAGAGCTTAATATACAATGCTGGGTGTTCGGAGCCTCTCTATTATGGAGTATAATTTGAAAATAACACAACTATACGAGCGATAAAACATATATACCACAACCATAACCCAACTAACGAAAGAACTGCTAAGAGATAACACAACTATAAAGCGAAAACAGGTGAAAACTAACGAGAAAATAAACGAACTAAGAGGTGGAAGGGGCCCAGAGAAAAAAATATAATCCTTTTTCAATTTTGAGCCTAACTTCCGCAAAGGAGTAATAATGTCAGAAGCCCCGAAATACCGAATTATTTTCTTTTCAAACAGTTCGTGGTAAGGAACTGTAGTAAGGGGCGACCCGGCTCAATAGTAAACGAAACTCTAAAAACGGAATTTTGATGCTAAAAGATACATCAAAAGAATCGAATTTTTACGCTGATTCTAAATATATAAGTTTTAATTAATTTAGTCTTTGTCATCAAAAGTTACGAGCCTGAGAAAATTTGCCCTATTTTGGAAAAAAGGGGGAAACATCCCCTAAAAGTCATAGAATCTTAACGAAAATCACACTATCGCATTCAGTATATCAGAGAACTCTATAGCAAAATTTTCAAGCTCCTATCTAAAAAATTTGGAATTTTGTATTTTTTGCCAGAAGACAAATCACGGGTGCGTGTTTATTTGTTTTTTTTCCAGGGGTCTTCTTATCGACCAAGTGGTCCTAGAATGTCGCGAGAGGGCTCATTCTAACGGAAATGAAAAGTTATAGTGCCCTTTTTAAGTGACCAAAAAAATTGGAGGGCAAATAGGCCCCCTCCCATGCTCATTTTTTTCCAAAAGTCAACAGATTAGAATTTTAAGATAGCCATTTTGTTCAACATAGTCGAAAACCATAATAACTATGTCTTTGGGAATGAATTACTCCCCCACAATCCCTGAGGGAGGGGCTGCAAGTTACAAACTTTGACCAGTGTTTACATATAGTGATGGTTATTGGGAAGTGTACAGACGTTTTCATGGGGATTTTTTGGTTTGGGGGGTGGGGTTGATGGGAGAGGGCTTTGTGGGACGATCTTTCCTTTGAGGAATATGTCATGGGGGATGAAAAATTCAATGAAAAGGGCGCAGGATTTTCTAGCATTACTATAAAAAAAAAAAACAATGAAAAAATAAACATGAAAACGTTTTTTCAAATGAAAGTAAGGAATAGCATTGAAATTTAAAACGAACAGAGATTATTACGCATATGAGGGGTTCTAAAAATACTTTAGCATAAAGAGCGAGGTATTTAGGAGGAGATAAATACCTCGCTCTTTATGCTAAAATATTTTTAGTGATTTCAACTATTTATTCTATGGCCTTTTTGATTCAGGGGTCATTCTTAAAGAATTGGGACAAAACTTACGATTTAGTGTAAAGAGCGAGGTATTAACGAGGGTACAAACCCCCTCGTACACATAATGAAAATATAAGAATATAAAAGTTTGTTACGTAAGTTAATTCTTAAGTTACGAATATTTTTTACTAATAAAAACGTTCGTTGAATATTAAAAGCTCTAGTAGCCTTTTTAAGTAACCGAAAAATTGGAGGGCAGCTAGGCCTCCTTCCCCACCCCTTATTTCTCAAAATCGTCTGATCAAAACTAAGAGAAAGCCATTTAGCCAAAAAAAAATTAATATACTAATTTCATTTCAATAATTTATGCGCGGAGAGCCAAAACCAAACATGCATTAATTCAAAAACGTTCAGAAATTAAATAAAAAAAACTAATTTTTTTAGCTGAAAGTAAGGAGCGACATTAAAACTTAAAACGAACAGAAATTACTCCGAATATAAAATGGGTTGTCCCCATTTGTCCCAATTTTCTGTTCGTTTTAAGTTTTAATGTCGCTCCTTACTTTCAGCTAAAAAAACCAATTTTTTTTATTTAATTTCACAAGAGAGTGAAAGAAAAAGATAATAAAACCACATAGATTGTGGTATACTTATACCACAAGAAATATTCGATTCTCTAGATACACCTTCTAAGCTGATAGATTTCTTTGAAATTCACTATCGGGATACTTTTCCCATATCACCAACGATATCTGTTAAAGTAAGTTCCTCTTATTTCCATAATCTCTTGGTAAATTGTTTTATTCCAAAACATATATTGTCATACAATCGATCGATTAAATACTTTACTTACCTTTCGTCCCCACATGCGGTGGATTGCGGGCAAACGGAGCACGATAACCGCGATCTCAATACGAGAAGATCGCTGAATTTTTTCCAGAGAAACCCATTTTGAATGCGGTAAAACTACATGCAGAATAAGTGCAAGGTGAACAAGCTAGAAAATCTTAGGATGATTCTATCCCCCCCCATACAGCTGCTATTGCAAATATTTTTCCGACATTCCAGTCATTTGCTGACCTGACAGTCCAGTCTCCCTGGTAGCTTGTCGCCACGCCTTGACTCGTTGAATCTTATCTTATTGTGGTGATTTTTGTGACTTTTGTTGATCAGTAATTTTGAAATCTAATTACAATTATTTATTTTTCTACATTTTCCATCTTTATAATCCGCATGAGTTTTCTGCAAGTTTTTAAATATGCCAAAGAATGCGATTCGCGTTTTTTCCGCAAAATTACACAAAAAAATCTTTGCCGAATCAGTAACTCGCAACATTTTTTCGCAATCCGCAGACTGTGGGAACGAAGGGTTAGATCAGTGTCTTTCAGCTTTCATTTGGGTAAATCTTGAAATAAATCACATTCCAATATACATGAATAATAATGCGATAAACAATAATGCAATAATCCAAAAAAAATAATACTAATAATAGCACATAATTAAACCTATGAAGTAAAGCTTATATCGCAAAAGGTTCCCTCATTCATAATCTCCCCTCATTCAAAATCATGAATTTCCCACTTCTTGGTGAATACTTTCTTTATTTATATTTAATCAAACTCAAATAGCAAGCCAAAGATAAGGAATGAGAAAAGATTGGAAAAACGACCGCTCTAAAAGCAGTAAGACTCACTAAGATTGCACAATCTGCACCCACTACTGAACACAAAAGGTGTTTCTGTCAATGTGCACCCGGAAGTAGACTTAATAAGAAGGCGTGTCACTTTTTGTGAAATCTGCAAATAAGGAGGGTGACGCAGGCTTTAAAACACTTCTCACTTAGACACACACCTTTACTTCACTGGAGTAAAGCCGCCGAAAACCTAACCAATTTCTTTCCCCCCTAAATGTGTTTGTCTGCTCCTGTGGATTAGCTAAATAGGTTTAATTTGCTCCCGTCTTATATCTTCGGTCAAAGGTAAAGAAAAAAAATTACTAAAATTACGACGGATAGCAAAATTATATTCTTAAGCCAGACAGAAACAAGTATTAGAAAATCATTCAAAACAAAATAAAAATTATCACAAATATTTTTAGATATACAACTTCCTTGCGAGACGCGGGATTGAACCAGGAAACCTATAAATTGGAAACCTTGGCGTCATCCACTACGCCGTCACAAGGTATGAGATTAATTGATTTTTCTTAGACTATTTTAATACACTTCCCACAAAACACATATCTGATAATAATCTACCTGGAAAGCGATTATTCTTTAAGAGTGATGTAAGTAAGATGAAATTGTGAAATGTCATTTAAACTTGTGTTTTTTATTCAGTAACCCTTTCACCGTCACTGAGAAAGGGTCATCACATTTTATTTTTGTGTTTTGTTTTAAAATTTTAAAATTTTTGTGTTAAAACAGGGAGATTCTCTTCCTTGTGAGCAAGAAGGTTAAGAAATTAGTACAAACAGGAAAATGAGAAACATTCTCATTTCAATCTTAGTTAAAACAAAGCTATTGGTTGCACAATTTCAGAGAGTTTTTTCAACGGCACTTCCGATATGAATGCATAACTTTGAATGAAAAGAGCTAAAATGTGACAAATATGATCGACAAGTATGATGATTGACGAGTATGATTGATTATATCTGACAAGCTTGATGAGGAGCATTTGACATACATAATTTGACAGCTTACAGATTCCTCACCTATTAAAGTCCCCAGAAAGCCTTAAATATGTTGATGGCAATATCTTGCTTTAATGAATTACTAAAGTTTACCTTAATGCGTAAAATAAGCTCTTTAAACATTAAAACATTATAACAATTTAAAACATGATTTTTATTAGACTATATAATAAATTCTTTTCCTTTAGTTAAGATAATCAAGATGGAATATCTTCAGATGCTGGTAAAGTCAGTAAGACGCAATGTCGTATATGACCTGTACCTGTTGGCAGAAAACTATCTAGTAGAAAAACTTTATGCTCCAGCAGTACCCTAATAAAAATTCATAAGTTTTTGAAGAGAGGGCATGTTCCGTATCACTTGAAGCATTTAACTTAGTTTTCTTTAACCGAAGTTTTCTTCCAATAAGTGTCAATCAACTGATTTGCAATACGTGGTAAGGAGCGACCCGGCTCAATAGTAAACGAAACTCTAAAAAACGGAATTTTGATAGCAAAAGATACATCAAAAGAATCGGTTTTTTATGCTGATTTTAAATATATAAGTTTTATCAAATTTTGGGCTGCAAGTTACAAACTTTGACCAGTGTTGACATATAGTCATGGTTATTGGGAAGTGTACAGACCTTTTCAGGGGAATTTTTTCTTGGATAGGAAGGGGTTTGAGGGGAGGGAGTTACACGGGAGGATCTTTCCATGGAGGAATTTGTCATGGGAGGAGAGAATTTCCATGAAGGGGCACAGGATTTTCTAATATTATTTATACAAAAAAATGAAAAGATAAATATGAAAAAGTTTTTCAACTGAAAGTAAAGAGCAGCATTAAAACAAAACGAACGGACATTATTATGCATATGAGGGGCTCTTCTCCTCCTAAATACCTGCTCTTTACGCTAAAGTATTTTTAGTAATTTCAACTATTTCTCCTATGGCCTTTGTTATTCAGGGGTCATTCTTAAAGAATTGGGACCAAATTCAAGCTTAGCGTAAAGAGAAAGGAATTAAAGAGGGGGCAAACCCCCTCATATACGTAATAAAATATACGAATATAAAAGTTCGTTGAGAGGGCTCATTCTAACGGAAATGAAAAGTTCTAGTGCCCTTTTTAAGTGAACAAAAATATTGGAGGGCACCTAGACCCCCTGCCACGCTCATTTTTTCCTAGAGTCAACGGGTCAAATTTCTGAGATAGCCATTTTGTTCAGCATAGTCGAAAAACCTAATAACTATATCTTTGGGGACATCTTACTCCCTTACAGTCCCCGGGGGAGGGGCTACAAGTTACAAACTTTGACCAGTATTTACATATAGTAATGGTTATTGGGAAGTGTACAGACGTTTTCAGGGGAATTTTTTCTTGGATAGGAAGGGGTTTGAGGGGAGGGAGCTACATGGGAGGATCTTTCCATGGAGGGATTTGTCATGGGAGGAGAGAATTTCCTCGAAGGGGGGGCAGGGTTTTCTAATATTATTTAAAACAAAACAAAAATGAAAAGATAAATATGAAAAAGTTTTTCTACTAAAAGTAAGGAGCAGCATTAAAACAAAACGAACGGAAATTATTATGCATATGAGGGACTCATCTCCTCCTAAATACCTGCTCTTAACGCTAAATTATTTTTTAGTAATTTCAACTATTTCTTCTACGGCCTTTGTGATTCAGGGGTCATTCTTAAAGAATTGGGACAAAATTTAAGCTTAGTATAAAGAGAAAGGTATTAAAGAGGGGGCAAACCCGCTCATATACGTAATAAAATATACGAATATAAAAGTTTGTTGAGAGGGCTCATTCTAACGGAAATGAAAATTTCTAGTGCCCTTTTTAAGTGAACAAAAATATTGGAGGGCACTTAGACCCCCCCCAACGCTCTTTTTTCCTAAAGTCAATGGGTCAAAATTCTGAGATAACCATTTTATTCAGCATAGTCGAAAAACCTAACAACTATATCTTTGGGAACGACTTACTCCCTTACTGTCCCCGGGGGAGGGGCTGCAAGTTACAAACTTTGACCAGTGTTTACATATAGTAATGGTTATTGGGAAGTGTACTGACGTTTTCATGGAAATTTTTTCTTGGATAGGGAGGGGTTTGAGGGAGGGAGTTACATGGGAGGATGTTTCCATGGAGGAATTTGTCATTGGTGGAGAGAATTTCCATGAAGGTGGCGCAGGATTTTCTAATATTATTTAAAACAAAACAAAAAATGAAAAGATAAATATGAAAAAGTTTTTCATCTGAAATAAGGAGCAGCATTAAAACAAAACGAACGGAAATTATTATGCATATGAGGGGCTCATCTCCTCCTAAATACTGCTCTTTACGCTAAAGTATTTTTAGTAATTTCAACTATATAATTTCAAGAGAATGGTATTAAAGAGGGGGCGAACCCCCTCATATTCGTAATAAAATATTCGAATATAAAAGTACGTTATGAAAGTTAATTCGGATGTTACATATATTTTTTATTAACAAAAACGTTCGTAAGGAATTAAAAGTTCTAGTTGCTTTTTTATGTAACCAAAAGATTGAAGGGCAACTAAGCCTCCTCCCCCACTCCATTTAGCACCCCTCCCAAAAAGAATGCAAATTTTGTTCTAAGTATTCATGTGCGGAGAGCCAAAATCAAAACACGCATTAATTCAAAAACGTTCAGAAATTAAAAAAAACAAAACAATTTTTTTAACTGAAAGTAAAGAGCGACATTAAAACTCAAAACGAACAGAAATTACTCCGTATATGAAAAAGGCTGTTCCCTCCTCAACACCCCGCTCTTTACACTAAAGTTTTTCGCTATTTTAAAAAGTAGATTTGAGAGAAACAGTCAAACTTTACTGCAAAGAGCGGGGCGTTGAGAAGGGATGGTGTGAGAAGGAAATTACACCATCAGATTTCATTACATCAGAAACTCTACTGTAGAGGTATCAAGGTCATATCTTCAAAATGTGGAATTTAGTATTTTTGCTAAAAGAAAAACCACGGATGCGTGTTTATTTGTTATTTTGTTGTTTTTCCCAGGGAGTAATCGTTTCGAACCAGTGGTCCTAGAACATTGGGACATGGCTCATTGGAACGGAAATTGAATGTTCCGGTGCCCTTGAAGTGACCTAAAAACTGGAGGGGAACTAGCCCCCCTCAAAAAGCAAGGAGCAACATTAAGACTTAAAACAAACAAAAGTTATTGCGTATATGAAGGTGGTTGCCCCCTCCTCAACACCTTTCTCTTATTACGTATATGAAGGTGGTTGCCCCCTCCTCAAAACCTTGCTCTTTACGCTAAAGTTTGAATTCTGTCCAATTCCTTAATAACGACTCCTGAAATACAAGGGTCGTTTAATAAGAACAATAAGAAGATTTTTTTAAAGTACTAAAAAACCTTAGTCTGAAGAGTGAGGGGTTGAGGAGGGAGAAAGCCATCTTCACATCTGGTCGCGTGGACAGTTCATGATGATTGCTTTGCCGAATAGAGACAAGTCTTGGACGGTGACATTATTTATACCACAAGAAATATTCGATTCTCTAGACACACCTTCTAAGCTGATAGATTTCTTTGAAATTCATTATCGGGATACTTTTCCCTTAATGAGCAAGGAAAAACTAGTGAAAGATTTCTTTGCTACAAAGCCATCACAAATGAGGGTAAAGACAAAAAAAAAACACTAAAATTACGACGGATAGCAAAATTATCTTCTTAAGCGAAACAGAAACAGGTATTAGAAAATGATTCAAAACAAAAAAAAATTATCAATGACTCTACAAGAATAAATTTCCTTGCGAGACGTGGGATTGAACCAGGAGACATTTTATTGGAAACCTTGGCGTCATCCACTACGCCGTCACAAGGTATGAGATTATTTGATTTTTCTTAGACTATTTTAATACACTTCCCACAAAACACATATCTGATAATAATCTACCTGGAAAGCGATTATCCTTTAAGAGTGATGTAAGTAAGATGAAATTGTGAAATGTCATCTAAACTTGTGTTTTTATTCAGTTACCCTTTCACCGTCACTGAGAAAGGGTCATCATATTTTAGTTTTGTGTTCTGTTTTAAAATTTAAAAATTTGTGCGTTAACACAGGGAGATTCCCTTCCTGGTGAGCAAGAAGGTTAAGAAATTAGTACAAACAGGAAAATGAGAAACATTCTCATTTAAATCTTAGTTAAAACAAAGCTATTGGTTGCACAATTTCAGGGAGGTTTTTCAGCTGCACTTCCGATATGAATGCATAATGAATGAAAAGAGCTAAAATGTGACAAGTATGATCGATAAGTATGATGTTTGACGAGTATGATTGATTATATCTGACAAGCTTGATGAGGAGCATTTGAAATACATAATTTGACAGCTGACAGATTCCTCACCTATTAAAGTCACCATAAAGCCTTAAATATGTTGATGGCAATATCTTGCTTTAATGACCTACTAAAGTTTACCGTAATGCATAAAATAAGCTCCTTAAACATTAAAACATTATAACAATTTAAAACATAATTTTTATTAGACTATATAGTAAATTATTTTCCTTTAGTTAAGATAATCAAGATGGAATATCTACAGATGCTGGTAAAGTCAGTAAGACGCAATGTCGTATATGACCTTTACCTGTTGGCAGAAATCTATCTAGTAGAAAAACTTTATGCTCCAGCAGTACCCTAATAAAAATTCATAAGTTTTTGAAGAGAGGGCATGTTCCGTATCACTTTAAGCATTTAACTTAGTTTTCTTTAACCGAAGTTTTCTTCCAATAAGGGTCAATCAACTGCTTTGCAATTCGTGGTAAGGAGCGACCCGGCTCAATAGTAAACGAAACTCTAAAAAACGGAATTTTGATAGTAAAAGATACATCAAAAGAATCGGTTTTTTATGCTGATTTTAAATATACAAGTTAATCAAATTTAGTCTTTGTCATCACAAGTGACGAGCCTTAGAAAATGTGCCTTATTTTGGAAAATAGGGGGAAACACCCCCTAAAAGTGATAGAATCTTAACGAAAATCACACCATCGCATCAGAGAACCCTACTATAGAATTTTCAAGCTCCTATCTACAAAAATGTGGAATTTCGTATTTTTTGCCAGAAGACCAATCACGGGTGCGTGTTTATTTGTTGTTTTTTTTTGTTTTTTTTTTCAGGGCTGATTATATCGACCCAGTGGTCCTAGAATGTTATGACAGGGCTCATTCTAACGGAAATGAAAGGTTCTAGTGCCCTTTTTAAGTGAAAAAAATATTGGAGGGCACCTAGACCCCCTCCCACGCTCATTTTTTTCCAAGAGTCAACAGGTCAAAATTCTGAGATAGCCGTTATGTTCAGCATAGTCGAAAAACCTAATAACAATATCTTTGGGGACGACTTACTCCCTTACAGACCCCGGGGGAGGGCTGCAAGTTACAAACTTTGACCAATGTTGACATATAGTAATTGTTATTGGGAAGTGTAGGCTACCGACGTTAACAGGGGAATTTTTCTTGGACAGGGGGGGGTTGAGGGGAGGGAGCTAAACTGGAGGATCTTTCCATGGAGGAATTTGTCATGGGAGGAGAGAATTTCCATGAAGGGGGCGCAGGATTTTCTAATATTATTTATACAAAAAAAAAATGAAAAGATAAATATGAAACAGTTTTTCAACTGAAAGTAAGAAGCGGCAGCATTAAAACAAAACGAAAGGAAATTATTATGCGTATGAGGGGCTTATATCCTTCTAAATACCTGCTCTTTACGCTAAAGTATATTTAGTAATTTCAACTATTTCTTCTACGGCCTTTGTGATTCAGGGGTCATTCTTGAAGAATTGGGGCAAAATTTAAGCTTAGTGTAAAGAGAAAGGTATTAAAGAGGGGGCAAACCCCCTCATATACGTAATAAAATATTCGAATATAAAAGTTCGTTATGAAAGTTAATTCGGATGTTACGTATATTTTTTATTAGTAAAAACGTTCGCAAGGAATTAAAAGTTCTAGTTACCTTTTTAAGTAACCAAAAGATTGAAGGGCAACTAAGCCTCCTCCCCCCTCCTTTTTTCTCAAAATCGTCCGATCAAAACTAAGGCATTTATCCCCCCCCTAAAAAAAATGCAAATTTCGTTCTAAGTATTCATGTGCGGAGAGTCAAAATCAAAACACGCATTATTTCAAAAACGTTCAGAAATTAAATAAAAAAACAATTTTTTTAATTGAAAGTAAAGAGCGACATTAAAACTTAAAACGAATAGAAATCACTCCGTATATGAAAGGGGCTGTTCCTTCCTCAACACCCCGCTCTTTACGGTAAAGTTTTTCGCTATTTTAAAAAGTAGATTTGAGAGAAACAGTCAAACTTTACTGCAAAGAGCGGGGCGTTGAGAAGGGATGGTGTGAGAAGGAAATTACACCATCAGATTTCATTACATCAGAAACTCTACTGTAGAGGTATCAAGGTCATATCTTCAAAATATGGAATTTAGTATTTTTGCTAGAAGAAAAACCACGGATGCGTGTTTATTTGTTATATTGTTGTTTTTCTCGGGTGGTAATCGTTTCGAACCAGTGGTCCTAGAACATTGGGACATGGCTCATTGGAACGGAAATTGAAAATTACAGTGCCCTTGAAGTGACCCACAAACTGGAGGGGAACTAGCCCCCCTCAAAAAGCAAGGAGCAACATTAAAACTTAAAACAAACAGAAGTTATTGCGTATATGAAGGTGGTTGCCCCGTCCTCAAAACCTTGCTCTTTACGCTAAAGTTTGAATTCCGTCCAATTCCTTAATAACGACTCCTGAAATACAAGGGTCGTTTAATAAGAACAATAAGAAGATTTTTTTAAAGTACTAAAAAACCTTAGTCTGAAGAGTGAAGGGTTGAGGAGGGGGAAACCCCCTTCATATTGCTCCTTACTTTTAGTTGAAAAAAAATTCAAAATTAATAAATAAAAAACAGCCCACAGACAAACCAAATCTTTAAGTGTCACTATCTTGTATTTCTTTTTTCCTATGAATGCTTTTAATGCTATATATTGCTTAGAAAAATTGAGCCATCATAAACAACAGATATAACTGGCTTTATTGATCTTCAAGCACATTTTTTATGACAAAAATCATGAACCCGATAGTTAAAAATTTTGAACCTAGTATTTTGCAAGTCAACCATTTACCTAGCTTTCCCTCGGAAACCATTCCAAATAAAGTTGTAGCATCTTTAAAGATTTTCTTCGGGTACACAGTGGTCCATGCTTTTCAAAAAAGGCATAAGTTCTGCAAAACAGTTCCAGCGTATACCTTTAAATAACCAATTTTTATTCTTAAACGTAAATTGGTAAAGTCTATGGGTTTTTGATTTGTGAAAGAAACGCTTTAACTTAACGTCGTATGTTAAGAATGTTTCACTCATGATTGGCAAAGTGGAATGATGCTCTGCTTGGTAGTGCGGGGACAAGGATCGATCCCTGTCTCGGCAAGATTGAGTCACTTGGTCGCTATTTGTCCCAGTAAAAAAGGTCCAGCAACTTAAACGTCGATTTGGCGTTCCATGGAGTAGTAATGGCCCTGGAAGATCTTCATCCTTAGCCTATGTGTTTAAAGTATCGTGGTCTTAAAGATAAAGGAGTGTGGTCTTTGCATAAAATTCCATGAGTGATTTTTTTTTTTTTTTTTTTTTTTTTTTTTTTTTTTTTTTTTTTTTTTTTTTTTTTTTTTTTTTTTTTAGTATTACGTGTGCTTTAAGATATAGACTATTTAACCCAAACTAGAAAAAGCTGTTGTTTTCAGTTGCACTGAAGAATAAAAAAAAATGTTTTTTTTTCTCATGCTACTCAAAAATGTTTAATTTACAAGACAGAAAATGGAAGCGTAAGATATTTTGTTATTTTTTTTTTAGTCTGAAGATAATTTTCTGAATTTTGAGATAAAAGTTTTATTTTATATCATAGATTAGTAGTGAAAAAAGATATCCTCCGTGAAGAATCTAGGACCTATTTAAGTAAGGTGAGGTTATGCTAGCCTGGAGTCAAATCAGAACTACTCCAGATTATAGCTATTGCATTATTATTGTTATTGCTTCTATCTGGATTTTTATTTCAGCGGTATTGAATAAAACCACTGTGATTAATAAGGACAGGCTGGTAAAACTTCTAGAAAGGACAGACGGAAGACCTCTAATTACATTTTCTAATCATGACAGCTGCTTTGACGAACCTGGACTCTGGGGTAAGTTTTAAATGTTCTATATTGTTTATTGTTATGTTCCTACTGTAGAATTAAAATATCTGTGCAATTATCATTAAAACACTCATAATCAATATTACCATCGGTAGATTTAGTCTATTTTTGTTATTTCAAGTTATTTTTCTCTAAATAGTTCTATGATAGTGCATCTAAAAAAGATTAAAAAAAAGAACTTTTTGAAACTTGGAAAGTTGTTTTCAACTAACTTCTGAAATCAACACGAACCCTTTTTTCATTACGAAAATGTATTAAGGATACCAGGCTGTAATAAATATGTTTCAGTTTCATAGAACAGTAAGAAATCCAGAAGGCAAAGACAATAAATTAGCAATAAATAAATGTATTTATAATAAATAACTTTATAAATAGGCAATAAATAATTGCGAAAGAGTATGGAATAACTTTTTGGGGGGAGTGGGGCTATTAATAATTTAGTTGATGCTTTTCTATATTAAATTAAATCGAAAGTAAGTTGTAATGAATGTCGCTCATTTTCCTGAAAGGAAAATTATATTTAACCAATGAGCTCAACACGAATCTTTTCTTTTTATACTGAAAACATGTTCAGGATATCTGAGTACGAAAAAGGATTTTATTTTCAAAGAACAGAAACCCACTCTGGTGGCTAAAGCAGTAAATTCACTGTAATTTTTCAAAATGTAGCAAATAAAATAACTATTATTTTCAATATTTAGATTAAGAGCCGATACGAATTTGAAATTAAGATTTTGTTCTACTTTTGTAGTTGAATCGCGAAAGACTATTTGTTATGACGTGTTCTATCATAAGAATGGCAGAGAGACCATACCAAAATAGATCACGGTTAATCACGTTTCTGAACTGCATATTGACATGACAACTGAATACAATAAAAGTTTTAATCCTTCTATACAATAGCTGTAAATGGAACCAGTGTTGCTAGTTGCTTGGTTTAAAGTTGCGCCGCCATAAAAGTAAAAATGCGCCAAAAGCTTCATTTTTACAATGAAAATGTGCCTAATGAACGATTTTCCCCCTCAAAAAAGCGCCAAAATTGCGTAAATGCGCCATTCTGGCCACTCTGAATGGAGCTGGTAAGCGTTTTCATGAGCAAACCAATTTCCTGTTTTCTCTTTTCTGTTTAAATATATTTAAGTAGAAGTTTGAACATTTTTCGTTCAATTACTGTTAATATTTTTGTATTATGATGATTTATTTGTTGAAGTTTCGCCGGTATTTATTGGTATTTTCTGTATTTCTCAGTTTCTCTGTATTGGTTTTGACGTATCGGCCGATTCTGATCGTTTTTTACTCATGGCGATTCTATACTATTTCTCAAAGAGAAATTACAGACTGGGACACCGGGACACAAATCACGACCGGGACACAGGGAGTATAAATGACGACCGGGACACAGGGACACAACTACAACGGGGACGCCGGGGGCACAGGGGGGATATATAAATGACGACCGGGACACAGGGAATGTTCGAAGAGAAATTACAGACCGGGACACCGGGACACAAATGACGATCGGGACACAGGGAATATAAATTACGACCGGGACACTCAAAGAGAAATTACAGACTGGGACACAGGGACACAACTACAACGGGAACGCCGGGGGGCACAGGGGGATATATAAATGACAACGGGGACACAGGGAATGTTCGATTAGCAATCACCATCAACAAAGCTCAAGGGCAATCATTAGAATAATGAGGTATAGACCTGAATATGGATTGTTTTTCCCACGGACAATTATATGTTGCATGTTCAAGAGTCAGTAAACCTGACAATCTATTTATATGCACAGACAATGGGACAGCGAAGAATGTTGTATATTCGCAAGTTTTACGTAATTAAAAACATATATATATATATATATATATATATATATATATATATATATATATATATATATATATATATATATATATATATATATATATAAATATATATATATATATATATATATATATATATATATATATATATATATATATATATATATATATATGTATATATATATATATATATATATATGTATATATATATATATATATATACATATACATATAAATATATATATATATATATATATATATATATATATATATATATATATATATATATATATATATATATATATATATATATATATATATATATATATATATATATATATATATATATATATATATATATATATATATATATATATATATATATATATATATATATATATATATATATATATATATATATATATATATATATATTCACAGGTGGGACACAGGGACACAACTACAATGGCGCGTAACTAATATGGTGCGTAACGACTTACGCGCGCGGGGGGCTTGGGGGGTGCGAAGCGCCCCCATCAACTAGGTGTTGGGGTGGCGCTTCGCACTCAACAGCTAGTATATATATATATATATATATATATATATATATATATATATATATATATATATATATATATATATATATATATATATATATATATATATATATATATATATATATATATATATATATATATATATATATATATATATATATATATATATAGAAATTTGAGGACACTAATCTGAATACTTGTATCTGCTGTTTTCTCTAGAACTGAACTTCTCGTCAATATTTTTTAAACTGTGTAATTATTTGTATTGTCCTTTTTTTGTTAGTTCCCTAAAGTATTGTTCCATATTTTTAGGTGTCCTGCTTTTCCTTCATTTAGTAAAAGCGCTTATGGAATATGAAATTGATGAAACGGTCTATTGCTGCTCGTGACGTTTGTTTTATCCACTTAACGCTGTTATAATTCCCTTGACAGTATTTGTCAAATATTTCCTGTCTTTTATTTTGTCTTTTTGTTCAATTCTTACAATATTTTCCTATTTTAATTTAGGTGTTCTGCCTTTCCGCCATTTATGGAGTAGAAAAGTGATGAGATGGTCGACAGCTGCTCATGACGTCTGTTTTACAACACCCCTTCACACATATTTCTTTTCCCTTGGAAAATGTTTGCCAATTATACGCGGAGGCGGAGTATATCAGGTAGGTTTATGTCTCCACCCTTGGCTCACGCAGGTGCAACTCCTACCATGATCTTAAAGCTAACGTATGAACATTCTGCACCGTTATATTGCTGCCGCGTTTTATTTGGTCTTGTTTCACCCCTTCTGTTCCAGGTAGTTTCACCCCTTATTTCATAAAAATGGTGTCAGAAAATATTTACCTGGTGGACGTATTTTTCCAGATGTGTGTATGGCACTGTTTTTCTGTGCCTACTGTTAGGCATGTCCTTGGCTCTAGCAAATTGCAGTACTTTGTGTCTTTTTAAATCCTAAAATGCCAGACTTCACTTTCAACATTCCCAGATGGGTAAATATATGACAGTTCATATTATTGACTTACTAATAAAGTGAATATACCGCTCGATGCCTTTTTTTATGCTCTTTACGAATAAAATAATCGCTTCTATTGCAAATTCAAATTTAAGCACTTTTTGACGTAACCTCACCTAAAAAAGCTATAAGAAGCATTCTTAGATTTTGAAAACTTTTGCCAGTAGCCCTTTTCCAGCGTTTTGTTTGTCAAAGGCAGTACCGACACGAAACAAAACGAAGGCTCAAAAATAGAATTATGCGAAACAAGACCGGGAGTGGTAGCCCAAACTGAAACTATCTTAGTCTTAAATAAAACACGGCTTGGGTTGGGATCATTTACGGCAGCTAACAAGGTGCAACCTCCAAAATCATATATACCAGGAAAAATTTTAAAAATTAAGTTTTCCGCATATATGTTAGACCTTAGTTCGAGGGTGTGAGACACATTATTGCCTTCCCAACTGTTTTTTTTTTTTCGTGGATGCACGAAAAATGTGTTCAAAGTTCAAGTTTGAGCCATAAAGAGTTCTTAAGGGTTCAAAGTAAAATTTAGAACTTAAAATGAAAAAAAAATCCTTAACTAGTTTTCTACGACTGGTTCCCTGCCAACAATAACATTTATTACATAAAGAAACGATTGCATTCGCATATGGCACTGGGCGAAGTACTGCAGCTCACACTCACTGACACTGCAGCTGTACTCTCACTCACACTGCAGCTGTACTCTCACTCACGCTGCAGCTGTAAATGATAATAATAAAAACACGGTTTTTATGATAAGTTGTTAGCTTTAAATGAAAATGAGTCGTACCTTCTTATATTTCCCATGTAAGCATAAGTTATCCTTCAATAACCCACATTTCTTCTTCAAGAGTTGATGTATGTTGTCAACCTACGTGGACAACATACGTGTGATAAATACGTGTGATTCCTAAGACTTATTTTGGATGAACATTTATCATTTGAATCACATATTAATATCTTTGGAGTTAAGTTGGAAATATTTTTTGAAATGATTTTTAAAAGGATAAGAATGGAAGGAAACATAATAATTTGATTACTGGAAAACTATTACATACTATAACGTAAAAAATTCATTGTTTTAGTGTTTTAGGTTCTGGAACTGTTGGGAATTGAGACGGTTTTTCTTTTTTCCACGCTTCATATTTTACATTTTTCTCTTGTCCATTCTTTTGTATTTCTCACCTGTATGGATGTCTGCTCTTACGTCTTTATTCTCGCCTTTATATAATCTCTAGCAAAATTATCAAATGTCTTTCAGTCCACCATGCACTCTGTTCATCCCTTGAAGCTAATTATTTATTTAAGCCGTTGTGGGCTAATCTGAACTCAATTGCTTCCAAACCTGTATATGGATTGAAATGTGGATAACACGGAAATGCCCTCTACCCCAACAGTCTAAACAGAGGTTTGTCTCGTCGTTGTTGTGGTTAGTGCCTGGAGCTCTGTTTCTGTCGGGATATGGTAATCCTGTGCTCTTGGTTCCGTCCAAAACTCCTAAACTGACTTCTATAGTTTTTGTAGCTCTAAATAATGATAATTTGGGTAGTTTTATTTTATTTACTCTTTTTCCGTTTCATTTTTTTTGTAGTTGACGCTAGTTTTCGTGCTAATGTTTTTTTTAGTTGTTTTGTTTCTTGAAAGGCACACAGGGTTGACTGGATTTATATGAACTGATTATAAATATTTTTCTTTTTTTATGTTAGTTTAGTCATTTGATTATGAATAATAGAATGGAGTCTGTATATAGTTTTTCCCAGTCAATGGGCTAATGAGCCCTCTAGAATTTGTTTGGATATTGATCTATTTTTTATTCTTTTTTTTGTAAATAAATGAACTTGAACATTAGAATTTCTCAAATATAAAAAATCTAATTTCATCAATGGTAACTAGTACCTTTGTTTAACTAAGTAGTAAAAGCCAATGGTGATGGCTTCAAAAACAGTTTGGGTGTCGTACATTCTTTAGTAGGTTCCAGCTGAGAAAAAGCCAAAGGCATTTTCCTCTAAGTGGTATGTATATAAATCGATCTATTACTACTACTAACAACTCGCCGCAGTACCAGGCCGTCTGAGGCAGACACAATTACGCACGCTCCTCCTCCATCTCAATCTATTCAAACCTTCCCTCTTTACACCCTCCAGAAAGTTTCCATTTTCCTTAAATCCTTCCTTACAACATCCTCCCTCACCACCCAAGGACATTCTGCTTTTCATTTAGCCCTAGACGGTTGGCCGAAAAGGACAATCATTGACAATCTTTCATCCATCATTCACACAACATGTCCTAGCCATCTCAAACTTTCTGTCATTATGGCCCTAGAAGACGGGATTGGCCCATTCTTTTTGCACAGCCTACTGTTTGAAATACTGTTAGTCAGTCGGGCACCCAAAACAATCCGTATGCAATTTCTCTGGAAAACATCAAAGCAAAACTTCCTCCACTTCTTGGAGCGCCCATGCTTCAGAATCATATTTGATCACTGTCATCACTTTAGCTTCCAATATTCTTATCTTGGTTCGCAGACATATCACCCTTTTCTTCCAAACCTTTTTCAACTGTGGCAAGACAACCAGGGCATTGCTATTCTTCTTTTAACATCTTCACTTTATCCACCATCTTAACTAATAATACTACCTACATAGGTGAAGCTTTTCATTTGATTGATCTTCTCGTAGGTCATTTCTCTGGAAAACATCTATCAAATCATTATCCGTTTTTCAGAGTGCCCATGTTTTAGAACTATATTTGACCACAGTCATCCCTGTAGTTTCCAATGTTCTAATCTTGGTTCGCAGACTTATCTTCCTATTCTTCCAAACTTTTTCCAACTTTGAAAAACCACGTTGGGCTTTGGCCTGTGTCAAGCCAAAGCAAAGTGTCATTTTAATAGCTTTCGAGTGAGGGATTACAATAGTGAAATTCCTTTGGGAGAAGTTTAAAAATAATCATTACAGTATACATTTCCGAGTCGTGCCTTTCTGAGTTCAAAACCATCACCATCCGAGGGATTATCTCGATCAAATACTACCAGAGGTAGATATTAGGTATGGGCTATAGTTATAATATTCGAGGCTAAAAGTTAAGATGACCCCAACCACTATTTCTGTTAAAAGAAAATTGGAGGTTGGAAGGGTAAGCAGTGTCGAAAGTCTCGATTTGGTCCTCTAGTCGTACAGATCAAAATCTTTGGATGAATTCGATTAAAAAACAGTGCAACATACCCGCCTTTTGAAAAGGCTATCCTTTCCTGTCTCTGTTTTTTTTTATAGGTCAATGATTTTTTGCAGAATTTTCAGTTTGGCCTCCCTGCAGAGCACAGAATTGAGCTTTTATCTCCTACTTTTTAAAGTTTTCTGTATTCGGTTACTGATTCTGGTCTGATTTCTGCTGCTATATTGTTAGGTGTCCGGAAAGCTTTTGATTCATTGTCTGATTAAATTTTACTTTCTAAAGTGTCTCATGACTACTTAAGAGATAATACTAGCGTTTGGTTGTTCGGAAGAGTTACCTCAGTGAATGCTCTTTTCCATTTGTCGTCTCAAGTTACGTTTAGTGTCCGCAAAACTCAGCTCTAGAGCCAGCTCTGAACTTAACTATGCTAACGATTTTATTGTTGCGAGTGCGAACAAAATTCTGAAAGTTCGTTTTCGTCAATGTTACCCCGATTCTTTCTGGGGCCACGAAAGTAAATTTCTCTCAATTGGCCGAAACACTATAGTTACCCTCGCTGACGACACAAACCTTTGCAGGTTCTCCTCAGAACGGAGTCTGAGGTTTGTATCTAATTTACTATTGTTGTTTTTTTGCCAGAATAACACTATTGTTTTTAGCTAATTCTTTAGTGTTTTTCTTTCTCATTATTTTAACCTTTGTTTGTTTTTTTCCAGCAATCTCAGCCAGAGAGCCTTATAGGGGGGGGGGGGTGTATAATGTATGAGCTCTTGTTTTTATTATTATTTGTTGATTGTTTGTTAATAAATGCCTCTCTTATAGTATTATTTTGGAATTTGAAATTATGAATATAAGGAGATGTAGAATACAGTGAAATCTAACAATACATCCTTAATAATTAATTGCTACAGTACAACGGCAATAAAACTGTCCCCAGGGACTGAAAATTAAATTTTGAGCTAATCTGTGGCAAGGATTATTATTGTTAGTGGTTGTGTTATATGTCCCCTGTTCATGCCTATAATTTTTGGTTCGCTGTTGGTTTTGTAATACATAATTTTAATATTCTTTGTCAAGTAACAAATAGCTTTTTTACCTATATTTATAGTAATTTCTACCCCCCCCCCGATTCAAGTTGTTTCATTTCGTCCAGTGTCAGCTTGTTCATACCTTGGTCCGTAACAAGGGTTCGAACTATTTTAAAACAATTTCTATGTCATAACTGTCAAAAACTTTCATCTAAGTTTGAAAAATCTCCCAAACTCCCAAGCTTTTATTTCAAGTCCTAAAGCTTTTGATTTTAATTTTGCGTTTCAATTTTTCTGATAACAGGAAATTAATTTTTAGCTTTTAGTACATACTGAGGTAAAACTTTTTGATTTTTTGAAGACTATTCTTGTTACGTTTTGAGACATATGTTTTTTCCGTTTTTTTTTTCTTTCCTAGTTTTTGGTGATTCTTGTAATCGATTCTTACCTTTGATCGTCCTATTCTTGTATTAGTATATTATTCCCAAAAGCTTCTTATCCAGTTCATATCTTGCTAAGTCTTATTTAATACATTGCTCCTTACTGGTCAGCTTTGAGCGGTCTAGCTCACTATCTAGTCCACCTAGCGATCTCCCTTGGCTCTATGTGACATATATCTGACATCTGCAAAAGACTTTTTATGCAAGATATGTCACACGGACTCATTGCATCTTTTAGACAGTTGACGTCCACGGCAGGATTGTGAGAAATATTGTTTGTTCAACTATCCCATAGCTAAGGTTGTGCTTTTTATTCTTTTTGGATTTTGTTGTATCATTTCACTTTATGCTGGCTTTCCGGGTGTATATTCCATTCATATAGAGACTTTTCTATTCTCCGCTTTTTTGGCTGCGCTTCTTTAACTTCTTTGGTCTTGCTGGCTCTTTTCTCTTGATTATTTGCTTTTTTTCGTTTCTCTTGCTTTCTTGCTTCTCTCTTTGCGTCTCAAAGTGTATTAATATGGATAATAATTGCTTTTCAGGAAGTTTCAAAATCTAGTGATCCCGCATCGTAATTCTGCTGTTACTTCTGAATATTGTTCCTGTTCATGTTCTAGTCGAACGAACGTTTCTTGGCATATCATCCGTTTTACTAGTTTATAATTTTAACTAAATTCAAATTCTGTTTTGAACTAAATTTGAAATTCAAACTCTTCATAATTTGAACCTAATCTTCCAGCATGACACGATAAAGATAATAAAAACTTTAAAAAAAAATTGTCCATTCTGCTAGAAGAATAGCAGTTTTTTCGTTTTTACAAAAGTTAAGTTGTCTTTTGTTTATACTAGCTTTTTTCCAGGAAGGCATTGACTATTCTATCGACCGCTTGAACGAAGGAGATTGGGTTCATATTTTTCCTGAAGGAAAAGTAAATGGAGACAAGAAGCACATCAGGCTGAAGTGGGGCGTTGGAAGAATGATAATGGAGTGTAAAGAAGAACCTCTAGTCCTACCCTTGTTTCATACAGATATGGAAGAAGTGCTGCCAAATCAAGCTCCTTATAGGTTAAAATTCGGTAAAAATGTAGTTTTCAATGTAGGAGAACTGATTAACTTCAGTGATTTAAGAAGAATGAATGCAGATGTTATAGTAAAAAGGAAGATTATTACTGATAGAGTGCAGGAACATTTCTATAAATTGAAAGCTGAAACTTATAGTTTAAGGGAAGAGATTCGATCTTCAGGTGCTACGAGTTGATGATGCTTGCTTGTTAGTGAATTCAATATAGGTTTATAATGTAAAGTTTAGAGCTAATTATTGGTAACTGTATTGTAAATTTACATATTTATGTGTCATATTTAAATAGGAAACTAAAACCATATTTTGAATTGCAAATACACTGCGCATAAAATGATGGGTCATTTCCTCTCCCCTGGAAATCGAGATTTTCATAATTTTTCGTCTTTCGCCTGATTGTTCTTCAAATTTGGAACTTTTTACCAAAGAAACAGCAGCTTGAGTATTTGACCCTTGGGAATATCCCTTGTTTTGACCCCAACTTCATTGCCATACACTAATTTGTACTCGGCTATCTTAAAGTAGAACGTAGCCAACGTGAAATGAAAGATGATATATTCACAGCTGAGTTTTGAACGGCTCAGGGGGCTTATGAAGTGTTTCCGCAGCTACTGAAATGTCTTGGCCTATACACTCGAATTCAATTCAGAAATACAATAGTAAATATTTATTTAGCTTTTTCAGGGCATATGTTTTGTTTAATACATTCGGAATTACATAAATTCACTGCCTTGCTTTAGTACTGAATGCTCATACTTAGAGACACTAATGATTCAATGATTAATAAGCACTCGCTCAAGGGGCTATGGGTATATCCTTGGAGGTATGTTTAGCGTGCCTTCTGACTGAAGCCGTCCTAGCCGAGCGGTTAGCGCTCCAGATTTGAAACCCTGAGGTCAGGAGTTCGAGTCCTGGTGTCGCTGGTTATTTGGATTTGGGACGGGGTCGATGGTGGGACTCTATAAGCTCAGCCAGAGTCGACCCAGCTCTATATGAGTGAGAGAAATCTGGGGAAAAACACGGGAAGCGTCGAACATTTTGCCCCCAGCCACGCATTGCACTCCTGGCCAAAGGCATTGGATCAGGAGATCGGTACCTGCGCAACGCAAACCATTGATTAGTACGCGAAAAAGTGTTTAAAAAGTTCTGGCTATTTATAGCAAAATAGCTTTTTTTTAGATTCTCTTCCGTAAGACTGAGATGGATTTGAAGTACCAACATAGTTTGAAGATTTTTTCAGAAGAAAGTTATTCTCTTTAACTCCTCATAAAGCCTGTACCAGTATCTTTGCTAATGTCATCTCAGGGGCTGCCTCTCCGTGAGGTCAATGTCCTTGTGTTTCGACAAGTCTGATCTACAGTCCCCAAAGTTTCCAGATGTGGCTCTATCCACTCTATGTTTGCATAAAACTATAAGTACTGGGATGGCCTTAATAATATTTTAGTAACCCTTTCATGTTGCTTGTAGGCTAGGCTAAAAAGACACGTAAAAAGACACAGTCATGAGCAAAACGTTTCTTCTTTATTTATACAATATTTCATTGAATAATCTTTGATATAAAAAATAGTTGATTTTAAGTTTTAGTTTTCTTGTGTTCTCCACATTTAAAAAGTTTTTTTCTACAAATTTTCGGTATTTTTCTTGCAAAGATGTACCTCACATTGTAGTTCTTCATAATACCCAGTATTTCCTTTAACTATTTGTGGATATATTTCTAGATATTTATCTCGTTGTCTTTGCTCATGTTTTCCGCATTTGAAGTGCGTAATTTTCTATGATTTTCCTTGTGAAAATAATCTGCTTCTAACATTGCACTTTTGTATAAAGCGCAGAATCTACTTTGAATGCCTGTAACTGGTTGTTCCTTTGAATATTGGATTTTAAGTTTTACTTTGCTTGTGTTTATTGCATTTAAGATGCATTTTGAACAAATTTTTCGTATTTTTCTGGCTAGGATATTCCGTTTCTCGCATTGCTGCTTCCTGTAATTTGTGGTATTTGGGACTTAGGTAGGCCGCCAAAACTTGCTGAAGTGTCAAAATCGTACTCAGCCTACTGGTTAGCCTAGCTGGTTTGTATTATAGATTTAATCTTTCGAACTTCAAGGGAAAATAATGTATGCATATTCACTAGTCTACTCTCGTAAATGTTTTTGGACACAACAAAAAACTTTTAATAATTCTGTTTTTCGAAAATTGAATTTATTATTTTAATTTTTAGGGTCCTTTTAAGCTTATGTTACAATCTGGACCATCCAAAATACTGATTTAAAGGGACGAAGATATATTCGATTCTTATCAGCCATAGCATCACAGCGCTATGTAGTTATGGGACATTACTATTTCTAAAGTCTTTTACTTCCCTTAGGATCTATGTATAGAGTTTATGAAAGGTTTAGACATTTTGATTAAAAATATTTATTTATGTAACTGCTTTTTCTTTTCTTTTTTTTGAAGGCATTTTGTATCTTTATTTTGAACTAGTCAGTTTTGCTGCCTACATTAATGTTTTTGTTTATCAATATTTTATCTGTTTCATTTGAAGTTTAAATAAAAAGTTTCATAGTTTTGTCTTTGTGTGTTATATCGCCTCAAAATAGATGCTAATGTTTAATGTTGTTTAAATAGAATGTACAGCAGTTGACAAGGTTAGCACTTTTTTCAATAAAATAGTATAGCTACCCATTTATTTTAAATAATAAATTGGATTTAATTGTGAGTTTTCAATCTGAAAAATTGTAATCTTATATTTGAAAGTTTTTAGGTGAGTATTTGCACCGCCATTATTTTTGACGACCAAACGCGTTTCAGCTAATCAAATAGAATTATTGCCTATAATTGCTAGTGAAATTTAGCGATGAATAGAAACGCTGTTGAAAAACTTTTTTGATGGATATTGAGTGCAAGAAAGAAAAACTGAAGCATGGCTGAAAAATTTGTTAATTTCTTTACTTCAGAAATAACTAGAGTGGTTTTGTAGTCTATAAGTTTCGTAGGTTATCCTTATGATTTTTCAGAGCTTTTTTTTATTATTCACATTCATCTATAGATGGGCTCATTATCCTCCTGATCAAAAAAAAAATTGAGTTGACAAAAACTTTTAACTATATTGCATATGATAAATTGAGTTGATCTAATTTCATTAGTTCAAATGATATTAACTTTCATAATTCCTGAAGTTTGAATTTCAGAATTATGAATTCACTTTTAGAAGTTTGAATTTTTTCGGAAGATTTGAATTCAGTTTTTTAAAATGTGAATTTAATTCTTTTTTTTATATGACAGTCTAGATTTTGAAAATTTTAAAAGTGTCAAAATTTTCATTAGCTTTAATTAAGTAAAAAAGGTGAAAAAAAAATCAAATTTGCATTTACCTTGGTACATAGATTATACTAGGTTAGAAAATATATTTTTACTAGGGAAACAGTTGTTTTTTAGCCAAAAAGTTTGCATTATCTTGTCTTTTTGACATTTTACATGTTTCTTTCGCTGAAAAAAAAAACATCTAAATTGTTTATATCAATTATATAGTCTTGTGCAAGCCCAACCAAAAACAAGTATGTCATCTACAAAAGTAAATTGGAGTAACATCTTGACGGGGTACCAAGATCAATTTTCTTATATCCGGAGGGTTCTTCACTTGATTAGCGTCTTGAAGAATTAAACAATTTCGAAGAAAAAATTTTGAAGAAACTCTACCAAATATCCAATGGCTTAAAAAAGGGCTGGCATCGGATTCGAAGGGATATTGTACACTTGGACAAATAGGGCCTCCACTGCTAACTACTACTACTACTGTAACTACTATCACTAAAACTACTACTTCTTTAGCGGGTACTTCCAGGGCCAAGGATATGGAAATAAACATTTGAGGAAACTCTGAGGAGAAACGTTGAACTAAATCAAAGGTTATTATGTCCATTCAGATGGCTGATATGGGCGTATCAGCAATATTTTTAGAATGGATTGTCATATGAAGAGGAAACTTCAGGGGTATCATGAGTGGGACATTCACATTACCAAGAGGTAAAATATGCATGCTTCTACTACACTTAATACTACTGCTGCTGCTACTGTTACTACTACTAATTATAATACGCTATTACTGCTACTGCTCTTCCTAATATTACCACCACTACTACAATATCAGCATAATTAAAACTAAGCGTTTGAAGTTGAAAATTTAACAGGACATTGAGGGAAAGTTTAAACTTGATCAAAACACGCTATGTGCATGCAGATTGTTAAAAAAGCGTATCTCAAGAATGGATTTGGATATTAAGTTGGAAATTTCAGAGAACACTTAAAGGGGAAGTTCAATTAACAAAAAGGTAATATATGCATGTTACTACTAACACTGCTACCATTGCTAAATTTACTAATACTACTACTGCTACTAAACTACTCCAACTGCAACAACTTGTAAGGCTTAGAGCATTAAGATGAGAAGGGCATCAAGGTGAAATTGAAACGTGCTAAGGTGAAATTTCCGTGGTATCATGAAAGGGTACTACTACTAATACGACATTAACACTTCTACTACTTTTCCTACTACCACCGTAACTATTTTTATACCGGTAATAGTAAGGTTAAGTCTTCTAAAATTTGAGAGAAAATTAGAGCTAACAAAAGACGATATCTGCAGTTAAATTTTCAAAAGAGCGAATCTTAAGAATTGATTTGTGTATTAAATTGGAACACCGGGTGTTGAAGAGGATGTTGAAAAAAAAACGGTGATATTTACATGCTGCTATCAAAGCTAATACTACCATTACAGCTATTGCTGTTACACAAGCTAAGGGTATTAAGGTGAAGTTTCAAAGAATATTTATGCATATGTTGTACTATCTCTGGAATCTAGAATATCTCGAATTTTTATTCAGTTACCCTTTCACCGTTACTCTGAAAGGGTCATCTTATTTTAGTTTTGTCTTCTGTTTTAAGGTTTGGTTTTTTATATTTTATCGGTTTTATTCTGCACTGAGGATGGTCAAGTGGAGGTCTTGACCGAAATATATGTATTATAATCTACGTTTTTCACGGGCTTTTAGTATCCTTGTTTCTCTCTTCTTTACTGTTATTTTCGCTTTTGTACTCTCAGAACGAATTCTGATCGAGAAATAAGGTTTGATTGTATGGATGAATTTGGGGAAGCTTTCTCAAGGAATATTTATGGAGGTGTTGAACTTACTCGAAACGAATTGTGATCATGGGATTGTCAAAAGGGTGACAAAGCAATATCACAATGGTGGCTTAAATTATTAAGCTAGACCTTTCAGGGCAAGTTGTTGCGGATTTCGAACTAGCCAGAATACAGTGTGTGTATGCTTTTAATACTACTAAGGGCAATAAGGTAAAGCTTTTTGGGATATTTAGGGGAAGTTTCAATTAAACGGAAAAACTATCTGCATGTCGGTGTTGAAAGGGGGATATAAACAATATCATAGGCTGCGCTGCTCTATCATAACTAGTAATATCGTAAATATTTC
This sequence comes from Artemia franciscana, assembly GCF_032884065.1. Lineage (NCBI taxonomy): Eukaryota > Metazoa > Arthropoda > Branchiopoda > Anostraca > Artemiidae > Artemia > Artemia franciscana. Next base: position 42,010,164 of record NC_088873.1, read on the forward strand.
AAAGGAGTTAATTTGACTGGAAGTTAAAATTTTTAGTACCCTTTTTAAGAGTCAAAAGGAATTCGAGGGCAATCAGTTTTTTAATTCTGTTTCCCTTAATTAGACTATGCCACTATAAGAAAAACAGAAATTAATTAAAAAATGCTTTTTCCACAAAATAAGTTTTTCAAGGAAAAAGAAAGAACCCCATGCAACAAAAAATGAGCAAAAATAGAATAAAATAATCTACCAAGAGTAAAATTACCACAAATCAGCATGAATAAATAAATGAAACCCAAAACGAATAGCTATTACAATAAATAACCGAGTGAGACGCTAAGCGAGTAGAAATTCACATGATTAGGGGTCACAGAGTTTGTCTTGGCTATTTATTTAATATCTGTTCGTTTTGGGTTGCATTTATTTATTGATGCTGATTTGTGGAAGTTTTACGCTTTGTACATTATTTGTTTTTATTTTTGCGCATTCTTAGTTTAATGGAGTTGTATACATTTTCTTGAAAAACTTATTTTGTGGAAAAGCTTTTCTAATTAATAAATTAATACGACTAATTAGCCAATATTGAAACTACAATTATATATATATATATATATATATATATATATATATATATATATATATATATATATATATATATATATATATATATATATATATATATATATATATATATATATATATATATATATGAAGAATAATGTCAGTTAGACGACAAGAAGAAATAAAATTAAAACCAACAAATTACTGTATATAAAAATAAACGGCGAGATTTGAAATCTTTAAGGACGAGAAATTAGCCTATAATAATAAGAGTAATAATAATTATAACAATAATAGTAATAATAATGGTAATAATAATAATAGTAGTAGTAATAATAATAATAATAATAATAATAATAAAAAAAAATAATAATAATCGAACAGTTCGTGGTAACGAACTGTAGTAAGGAGCAACCCGGCTCAATAGTAACCAAAACTCTAAAAAATGGAATTTTGATACCAATAGCTACATCAAAAGAATTACATTTTAATGCTGATGTTAAATATATAAGTTTCATCAAGTTTAGTCTTGCCCATCAAAAGTTAAAAGCCTGAGAAAATTTGCCTTATTTTAGAAAATAGGAGGAAACACCCCCTAAGAGCCATAAAATATTAACGAAAATCAAATTCAGTGTATCAGAGAACCCTATTGTACAATTTTCAAGCTCCTATCTACAAAAATGTGGAATTTTGTATTTTTTTTGCCAGAAAGCAGATCACGGATGCGTGTTTATTTGTTTTTTTTTCTTTTTCCAGGGGTGATCGTATAGACCCAGTGGTCCTAGAATGTTGTGAGAGGGCTCACTCTAACAAAAATGAAAAGTTCTAATGCCCTTTTCAAGTAACCAAAAAAATTGGAGGGCACCTAGACCCCTTCCTACGCTAATTATTTTCCCAAAGTCAACGGATCAAAATTCTGAGATAGCCATTTTATTCAGCGTAGTCGAAATAAATTATCACTATGTCTTTGGGGACGACTTATTCCCCCACAGTCCCCATGGGAGGGGCTACAAGTTACAAACTTCGACTAGTGCTTACACATAGTAATGGTTATTGGGAAGTGTATAGACGTTTTAAGGGGGATTTTTTGGTTGGGAGGAGGGGTTGAGAAGAGGGGGATGTGTTGGGGGAGCTTTCCATAGAGGAATTTGTCATGGGTGAAGAAAATTTCCATGAAGGGAGCGCAGGATCTTAAAAATACAAAATTATTTAAAATTATAAAAATAAAATTATTAAAATTTTAAAATTTTAAATTATTTAAAAAACAATGGAAAAATAAATATGACAAAGTTTTTACAACTGGAAGCAAGGAGCGGCATTAAAACTTAAAACAAACAGAAATTATTACGCATATGAGGGGTTCACCTTCTCCTAATACCTCGCTCTTCACGCTAAAGTATTTTTAATAATTTCAACTATTTATTCCATGGCTTTTGTGATTCAGGGGTCATTCTTTATGAATTGGGACAAAATTTAAACTTTAGCGTACAGAGCGAGGTACTGACGAGGGGGTGAACCCACCTCATATATGTAACAAAAACATGAGAATACAAAAGTTCGTTACGTAAGCTAATTTATAAGTTACGTATATCTTTTACTAATAAAAACATTCGTAAAAAATTAAAAGTTCTAGTTACCTTTTTAAGTAGCCAAAATTCGGAGGGCAAGTAGGCTCCCTCTCCCGGTCCTTTTTTTCTCAAAATCATTCGATCAAAACTATGAAAAAGCCATTTAGCCAAAAAAAATAAATATGCAAATTTCGTTTTAATTATTCCTCTGCGGAGAGCCAAAATTAAAACATGCCTTGATTCAAAAACGTTCAGGAATTAAATAAAAAACAGTTTTTTTTTAACTGAAAGTAAGGAGCAACATTAAAACTTCAAACGAACAGAAATTACTTCGTATATGAAAAGGGCTGCTTCCTTATCAACGCCCCGCTCTTTACGCTAAAGATTTTTACTGTTTTAAAAAGAGTAAAAAAAGGGTCATTTGAGAGAAAGAGTCTAACTTTAAGGTAAAGAGCGGGGCGTTGATGAGGAAGCATCCCCTTTCATATACGAATTAATTTCTGTTCATTTTAAGTTTTAATGTCGCTCCTTACTGTCACTTAAATTTTGTTTTTATTTAATAATAGTTAAGAGTAAAAGAAAAAGCGTTTCTACATTGGTCATGCCATTTACAAACTGATTCATTTTCGAAAATCCAGTTCAAGCTGGGAAGTCGTTGAATCATGAGTGTAGTGCTAAATGTCAAGAAAATATAGACGACAAGGAAAACTTAAATTAAAAACAACCTATTACTTGAATGTAAAAGTAAATAGCAAAATTTGAAACCTAAACTGATCAGAAATTAACCTATGGTAATAAGGTAATGATAGTAATAATAGTAATTACAATAATAATAATAATTAAAATCATGATAATAATAATAATAATAATAATAATAATATAATAATAATAATAATAATAATAATAATAATAATAATAATAATAATAATAATAATAATAATAATAATAATAATAATAATAATAATAATAATAATAATAATAATAATAATAATAATAATAATAATAATAATAATAATAATAATAATAATAATGATAATACTAATTACTCACCGCAGCACCAATCCGCCTGAGACCAACACAGCTACGCAGCTCCTTCTCCAACCCAATCTATTCAGGGTCTCCCTCTTTACACCCTCCCAATTTCCTTTAACTCTTTGTTTATGACATCACCCACCCAAGACTAGAACGACCTGCTTTCTGTTTATCCCTAGACGGTCGGCTGAAAAGGACAATCTTCGGCAATCTCTCATCCTTCGTCCGCAGAACGTGCCCTAACCATTTCAACCTTTATTTCATTTTAGCTCTAGAAAGCGGGATTTTACCCCATTTTTCGTGAAATACAATCTGAAATACGGTCTGTCAGCCGGGTACCAATAACAATCAATAGGGTATTTCTCTGGAAAAAATCTAGTAAATTTTCATCCACTTTTCGGAGCGCCCATGCTTCAGAGCCATATTTGATTACTGTTATCACTCTAGCTTCCAATATTCTAATCTTTTTTTGTAGACGTATCATCCTATTCTTCCAAACTTTTTTTTAACTGTGAAAAAAAAACAACCTGAGCCTTGGCTATTCTACTTTTAATATCATAACTACTCCCACCGTCTTTACTAATAATACTACCAAGGTAAGTGAAGCTGCCAGTCTGATCCATCTTCTCTTTACCCAACATCACCTTTTCGTCTTCACTTATTCCTAGCGTTAGTGACTTAGTCTCCTTAACATTAATTTTCAAACCTATTCTAGCACCCTGAACTCACAAAACCTCTAAAAATTCATTCATTTTGCTCACAGTTTCATCTAATATGCTTAATTCATCAGCAAAATCCAAGTCCAGAAAATTCCCCCCCCCATTTGATTGCATGGTCTCCTTGGCAACCACTTCGTCATTTTCTAAGAATTTATTTGTATATATGTATTGAATGCATTATACTGCACGTTGAAAACAACTCAATAATCAAAGGACTTCTCTTATACAGGTGTGTAAGTTTGTGAAAACGGCTTTGATCTCTTGTCTATTGCATGTGTATATCCTCCTTGTCTATTTTATCCCCCACCAACCCCCAACCACGGGCTTCAGCCTCCAGGTTAAGAAACAATGCCTAAGACATATAAAACAGTTTGCGTTCAACATTCACGGAACGAAGGTGAGTGAAGAGTTTAAACTGCAAAGATGTGATGATGATCTTATTGTAAAATAATTGACCACATGGGATAAGAGTTTTTAAGAGCAACTGATTCGGATATAGTGATTAAGATAATATGCTGACTGTTCTTCGTTGACATCACCTGAAGCTTCTTAGCAGCGCATTGCATCCCACCAAAGATACAGGATGTCGATACGTTCTCATCTGCGACTTCATCTGAAGATGATGACAAGGAGAACAGGGGAATAATCTTTGGCAAAAATTCAAAGAGAGCTAGAGCCATGGGATGACTTCCAGAGGCAAAGGTCGGAGATGGGACAGACTGGATGAGAATCGCTGAGGAAGCTCCAGCTGACAGAACAAAGTGGCAGTCGGAAGCGACTCCAAGATCCACTGGTGCTGGGCAGGACGGTAATTTCGATAGTATTTTATAAAAGGAAAAGTAACGTAGTGTAAGGAAGCTTAAGAAAAGTAAGTTCTTAGTTTTCCAGGAACTAACTTCTAGAGGATTGTCGAGCATATATAATAAAACCATATTACTATTTTATTAAAGAAAAACAGATCTTTCGTTAAAGTAAAAACCTATTTAATATGCATCGCATACCTAACGTAACTACAAATTTAATAAAAACTATTACTACGAACTTAAGCTATATATCCATTTTCTAATTAATTTAAACCCCCCTCAAAATTAGATTGTAAATAATTGCAAAATCGCATTAAATTTTCAATTTTCTCTAAGCAAGAAAGTTCCTATCCTTTAATCAATAATAAGTTCAATTGACTTTTTGACGTTGCTGAGACTCAATCAACTATATAAAAAGGCAATTAAAAAAAAATAAATACGTTCTTCTGGCGTAATAAGAAAGTATTGCAACGAGCCTATTGAAATATAACTTCCTTTTATTTTCCTTCATTAAAACGGCAAAAAAGCCTAACAAAGTACTTAAGCTTTAAGTACTTTAGCAGAAAATAAGAAAGTGACCAGATTTTGTATTTTAATGCAAAAAAAAGGTTTAAAAAGGTTATGTTAATGATATTCGTGTAGAAAAGTAAAATCATATACCTCTACCTGCCAAAATAGTTGTCTGATTTTGGGTTGTACCAGACTGAGAGAGAGAGAGAAAAAAAAAGAGAGGAAGGAAGAACTGCAAGACTACGACCTGCTCACCCTGAAAATTTTACTTATTAATGTGTCGAATTGTTTCTTTTTTTAAGGCTGTATTTCAGCAACTATTACAAAATATATTGACCAATATACGACGTAAAAAAAAGAAAAAAAAGTCAAAGCATTTCAAATTAAAAATACAGGAATATAATAGAAATCTTATCAAACAGTTCGTGGTAACGAACTGTAGTAAGGAGCGACCCGGCTCAATAGTAACAAAAACTCTAAAAAATTTAATTTTGATATCAATAGCTACATCAAAAGAATCGCATTTTAATGCTGATTTTAAATATATAGGTTTCATCAAGTTTAGTCTTACCCATCAAAAGTTACGAGCCTGAGAAAATTTGCCTTATTTATGAAAATAGAGGGAAACACCCCCTAAAAATCACACCATCAGATTCAGCGTATCAGAGAACCCTACTGTAGAAGTTTCAAGCTTCTATCTACAAAAATGTGGAATTTTGTATTTTTTGCCAGAAGACAAATCACGGGTGCGTGTTTATTTTTTTTTTATTTTTTTTCCAGGGGTCATCGTATCGACCTAGTGGTCCTAGAATTTCGCAAGAGGGCTCATTCTAACGGAAATGAAAAGTTCTGGCGCCCTTTTTAGGTGACCAAAAAAATTGGAGGGCATCTAGGCCCCCTCCCACGCTCATTTTTTCCCAAAGTCAACGGATCAAAATTTTGAGATAGCCATTTTGTTCAACATAGTCAAAAACCATAATAACTATGTATTTGGGGATGATTTACTCCCCCACAATCCCTGGGGGAGGGGCTGCAAGTTACAAACTTTGACCAGTGTTTACATATAGTAATGGTTATTGGGAAGTGTACAGACGTTTTCAGGGGGATTTTATTTTGTTTGGGGGGTGGGGCTGAGGGGAGGGGGCTATGTTTGAGGATCTTTCCTTGGAGGAATCTGTCATGGGGGAAGAAAAATTCAAGGAAAAGGGCGCAATATTTTCTAGCATTATTATAAGAAAACAATAAAAATAAACATGAAAACGTTTTTTCAAATGAAAGGAAGGAGTAGCATTGAAACTTAAAACGAACAGAGATTATTACGCATATGAGGGGTTCTAAAAATACTTTAGCATAAAGAGCGAGGTATTTAGGAGGAGATAAATACCTCGCTCTTTATGCTGAAGTATTTTTAGTAATTTCAACTATTTATTCTACGGCCTTTCTGATTCAGGGGTCATTCTTAAAGAATTAGGACAAAGCTTAAGATTTAGTGTAAAGAGCGAGGTATTAACGAGGATATAAACCTCCTTGTATATATAATAAAAATATAAGATTATGAAAGTTTGTTACGTAAGCTGCTAATTTATAAGTTACGTATATTTTTTACTAATAAAAACGCTCGTTAAAAATTAAAAGTTCTAGTTGCCTTTTTAAGCAACCGAAAAATTGGAGGGCAACTAGGCCTCCTTCTCCACCCCTTATTTCTCAAAATCGTCTGATTAAAACTAAGAGAAAGCTATTTAGCCAAAAAAAGAATTAATATACAAATTTCATTTTAATAATTTATGTGCAGAGAGCCAAAACCAAACATGCATTAATTCAAAAACGTTCAGAAATTAAATAAAAAAAAACTAATTTTTTTAGCTGAAAGTAAGGAGCGACATTAAAACTTAAAACGAACAGAAATTACTCCGAATATAAAATGGGTTGTCCCCTCCGCAATCCATCGCTCTTAACGCTAAATTTTGACTCTTTGCCACAATTCTACTTTTTAAAACAATTAAAAGCTTTAGCGTAAAGAGCGAGGGATTGCGGAGGGGACAACCCATTTTATATTCGGAGTAATTTCTGTTCGTTTTAAGTTTTAATGTCGCTCCTTACTTTCAGCTAAAAAAACTAATTTTTTTTATTTAATTTCACAAGAGAGTGAAAGAAAAAGATAATAAAACCACATAGATTGTGGTATACTTATACCACAAGAAATATTCGATTCTCTAGATACACCGTCTAAGCTGATAGATTTCTTTGAAATTCACTATCGGGATACTTTTCCCATATCACCAATGATATCTGTTAAAGTAAGTTCCTCTTATTTCCATAATCTCTTGGTAAATTGTTTTATTTCAAAACATATATTGTCATACAATCGATCGATTAAATACTTTACTTACCTTTCGTCCCCACATGCGGTGGATTGCGGACAAACGGAGCACGATAACCGCGATCTCAATACGAGAAGATCGCTGAATTTTTTCCAGAGAAACCCATTTTGAATGCGGTAAAACTACATGCAGAATAAGTGCAAGGTGAACAAGCTAGAAAATTTTAGGATGATTCTATCCCCCCCCCCCATACAGCTGCTATTGCAAATATTTTTCCGACATTCCAGTCATTTGCTGACCTGACAGTCCAGTCTCCCTGGTAGCTTGTCGCCACGCCTTGACTCGTTGAATCTTATCTTATTGTGGTGATTTTTGTGGCTTTTGTTGATCAGTAATTTTGAAATCTAATTACAATTATTAATTTTTCTACATTTTCCATTTTTATAATCCGCATGAGTTTTCTGCAAGTTTTTAAATATGCTAAAGAATGCGATTCGCGTTTTTTCCGCAAAATTGCACAAAAAAATCTTTGCCGAATCAGTAACTCGCAACATTTTTTCGCAATCCGCAGACTGTGGGAACGAAGGGTTAGATCAGTGTCTTTCAGCTTGCATATGAATAAATCTTGAAATAAATCACATTCTAATATACATGAATAATAATGCGATAAACAATAATGCAATAATCCAAAAAATAATACTAATAATAATACATAATTAAACCTATGAAGTAAAGCTTATATCGCAAAAGGTTCCCTCATTCATAATCTCCCCTCATTCAAAATCATGAATTTCCCCCTTCTTGGTCAATACTTTCTTTATTTATATTTAATCAAACTCAAATAGCAAGCCAAAGATAAGGAATGAGAAAAGATTGGAAAAACGACCGCTCTAAAAGCAGTAAGACTCACTAAGATTGCACAATCTGCACCCACTACTGAACACAAAAGGTGTTTCTGTCAATGTGCACCCGGAAGTAGACTTAATAAGAAGGCGTGTCACTTTTTGTGAAATCTGCAAATAAGGAGGGTGACGCAGGCTTTAAAACACTTCTCACTTAGACACACACCTTTACTTCACTGGAGTAAAGCCGCCGAAAACCTAACCAATTTCTTTCCCCCCAAAATGTGTTTGTTTGCTCCTGTGGATTAGCTAAATAGGTTTAATTTGCTCCCGTCTTATATCTTCGGTCAAAGGTAAAGAAAAAAAATTACTAAAATTACGACGGATAGCAAAATTATCTTCTTAAGCCAGGCAGAAACAGGTATTAGAAAATCATTCAAAACAAAATAAAAATTATCAGACCTATTTTTGGATATAAAACTTCCTTGCGAGACGCGGGATTGAACCAGGAAACCTATAAATTGGAAACCTTAGCGTCATCTACTACGCCGTCACAAGGTATGAGATTAATTGATTTTTCTTAGACTATTTTAATACACTTCCCACAAAACACATATCTGATAATAATCTACGTGGAAAGCGATTAGCCTTTAAAAGTGATGTTAGTAAGATGAAATTGTGAAATGTAATTTAAACTTGTATTTTTTATTCAGTTACCCTTTCACCGTCACTGAGAAAGGGTCATCACATTTTAGTTTTGTGTTTTGTTTTAAAATTTTTGTGTTAAAACAGGGAGATTCCCTTCCTGGTGAGCAAGAAGGTTAAGAAATTAGTACAAACAGGAAAATGAGAAACATTCTCATTTAAATCTTAGTTAAAACAAAGCTATTGGTTGCACAATTTCAGGGAGGTTTTTCAGCGGCACTTCCGATATGAATGCATAACTTTGAATGAAAAGAGCTAAAATGTGACAAATATGATGGACAAGTATGATGATTGACGAGTATGATTGATTATATCTGACAAGCTTGATGAGGAGCATTTGACATACATAATTTGACAGCTGACAGATTCCTCACCTATTAAAGTCCCCAGAAAGCCTTAAATATGTTGATGACAATATCTTGCTTTAATGAATTACTAAAGTTTACCTTAATGCGTAAGATAAGCTCTTTAAACATTAAAACATTATAACAATTTAAAACATGATTTTTATTAGACTATATAATAAATTCTTTTCCTTTAGTTAAGATAATCAAGATGGAATATCTTCAGATGCTGGTAAAGTCAGTAAGACGCAATGTCGTATATGACCTTTACCTGTTGGCAGAAATCTATCTAGTACCCTAATAAAAATTCATAAGTTTTTGAATAGAGGGCATGTTCCGTATCACTTGAAGCATTTAACTTAGTTTTGTTTAACCGAAGTTTTCTTCCAATAAGGGTCAATCAACTGCTTTGCAATGCGTGGTAAGGAGCGACCCGGCTCAATAGTAAACAAAACTCTAAAAAACGGAATTTTGATAGCAAAAGATACATCAAAAGAATCGGTTTTTTATGCTGATTTTAAATACATAAGTTTCATCAAATTTAGTCTTTATCATCAAAAGTTACGAGCCTTAGAAAATGTGCCTTATTTTGGAAAATAGGGGGAAACACCCCCTAAAAGTGATAAAATCTTAACGAAAATCGCATCAGAGAACCCTACTGTAGAATTTTCAAGCTCCTATCTACAAAATGTGGAATTTCATATCTTTTGCCAGAAGATCAATCACGGGTGCGTGTTTTTTTTTTTTTTTCAGGGCTGATTTTATCGACCCAGTGGTCCTAGAATGTTATGAGAGGGCTCATTCTAACGGAAATGAAAGGTTCTAGTGCCCTTTTTAAGTGAAAAAAAATATTGGAGGGCACCTAGACCCCCTCCCACGCTCATTTTTTTCCAAGAGTCAACGGGTCAAAATTCTGAGATAGCCATTATGTTCAGCATAGTCGAAAAACCTAATAACTATATCTTTGGGGACGACTTACTCCCTTACAGACCCCGGGGGAGGGCTACAAGTTACAAACTTTGACCAGTGTTGACATATAGTAATGGTTATTGGGAAGTGTACCGACGTTATCAGGGGAATTTTTCTTGGATAGGGAGGGGTTTGAGGGGAGGGAGCTACACGGAAGGATCTTTCCATGGAGATATTTTTCATGGGAGGAGAGAATCTCCATGAAGGGGGCGCAGGATTTTCTAATATTATTTATACAAAAAAAATGAAAAGATAAATATGAAACAGTTTTTCAACCGAAAGTAAGGAGCAGCATTAAAACAAAACGAAAGGAAATTATTATGCATATGAGGGGCTCATCTCCTCCTAAATACCTGCTCTTTACGCTAAAGTATTTTTAGTAATTTCAACTATTTCTTCTACGGCCTTTGTGATTCAGGGGTCATTCTTGAAGAATTGGGACACAATTTAAGCTTAGTGTAAAGAGAAAGGTATTAAAGAGGGGGCAAACCCCCTCATATACGTAATAAAATATTCGAATATAAAAGTTCGTTATGAAAGTTAATTCGGATGTTACGTATATTTTTTATTAATAAAAACGTTCGTAAGGAATTAAAAATTCTATTTGCCTTTTTAAGTAACCAAAAGATTGAAGGACAACCAAGCCTCCTCCCCCACTCCTTTCTTCTCAAAATCGTCCGATCAAAACAAAGAAAAAGCCATTTAGCCCCCCCCCCCAAAAAAAATGCAAATTTCGTTCTAAGTATTCATGTGCGGAGAGCCAAAATCAAAACACGCATTAATTCAAAAACGTTCAGAAATTAAATAAAAAAACAATTTTTTTAACTGAAAGTAAGGAGTGACATTAAAACTTAAAACGAACAGAAATTACTCCGTATATGAAAGGGGCTGTTCCCTCCTCAACACTCCGCTCTTTACGCTAAAGTTTTTCGGTATTTTAAAAAGTAGATTTGAGAGAAACAGTCAAACTTTACTGCAAAGAGCGGGGCGTTGAGAAGGGAATCACAGAGCGGGGCGTTGAGTAGGGATGGCATGAGAAGGAAATCACACCATCAGATTTCATTACATCAGAAACTCTACTGTATGGGTATCAAGGTCATATCTTCAAAATGTGGAATTTAGTATTTTTGCTAGAAGAAAAACCACGGATGCGTGTTTATTTGTTATATTGTTGTTTTTCTCGGGGGGTAATCGTTTCGAACCAGTGGTCCTAGAACATTGGGACATGGCTCATTGGAACGGAAATTGAAAATTCCAGTGCCCTTGAAGTGACCCACAAACTGGAGGGGAACTAGCCCCCCTCAAAAAGCAAGGAGCAACATTAAAACTTAAAACAAACAGAAGTTATTGCGTATATCAAGGTGGTTGCCCCCTCCTTAACACCTTTTTCTTATTACTTATATGAAGGTGGTTGCCCCCCTCCTCAAAACCTTGCTCTTTACGCTAAAGTTTGAATTCTGTCCAATTCCTTAATAACGACTCCTGAAATACAAGGGTCGTTTAATAAGAACAATAAGAAATTTTTTTTTAAAGTACTAAAAAACCTTAGTCTGAAGAGTGAAGGGTTGAGGAGGGGGAAACCCCCTTCATGTCGCTCCTTACTTTTAGTTGAAAAAAAATTCAAAATTTAATAAATAAAAAACAGCCCACAGACAAACCAAATCTTTAAGTGTCACTATTTTGTATTTCTTTTTTCCTATGAATGCTTTTAATGCTATATATTGCTAAGAAAAATTGAGCCATCATAAACAACAGATATAACTGGCTTTATTGATCTTCAAGCACATTTTTTATGACAAAAATCATGAACCCGATAGTTAAAAACTTAGAACCTAGTATTTTGCAAGTCAACCATTTACCTAGCTTTCCCTCGGAAACCATTCCAAATAAAGTTGTAGCATCTTTAAAAGATTTTCTTCGGGTACACAGTGGTCCGTGCTTTTCAAAAAAGGCATAAGTTCTGCAAAACAGTTCCAGCGTATACCTTTAAATAACCAATTTTTATTCTTAAACGTAAATTGGTAAAGTCTATGGGTTTTTGATTTGTGAAAGAAACGCTTTAACTTAACGTCTTATGTTAAGAATTTTTCACTCATGATTGGCAAAGTGGAATGATGCTCTGCTTGGTAGTGCGGGGACAAGGATCGATCCCTGTCTCGGCAAGATTGAGTCACTTGGTCGCTATTTGTTTCAGTAAAAAAGGTCCAGTAACTTAAAAGTCGATTTGGCGCTCCATGGAGTAGCAATGGCCCTGGAAGATCTTCATCCTTAGCCTATGTGTTTAAAGGATCGTGGTCTTAAAGATAAAGGAGTGTGGTCTTTGCATGAAATTCCACGAGTGATTTTTTTTTTTTTTTTTTTTTTTTTTTTTTTTTTTTTTTTTTTTTTTTTTTTTTTTTTTTTTTTTTGTATTACGTGTGCTTTAAGATATAGACTATTTTACCCAAACTAGAAAAAGCTGTTGTTTTCAGTTGCACTGAAGAATAAAAAAAATTTTTTTTTTTCTTATGCCTCTCAAAAATGTTTAATTTACAAGACAGAAAATGAAAGTGTAAGATATTTTATTATTTTTTTTTTAGTCTGAAGATAATTTTCTGAATTTTGAGATAAAAGTTTTATTTTATATCATAGATTAGTAGTGAAAAAAGATTTCCTCCGTGAAGAATCTAGGACCTATTTAAGTAAAGTGAGGTTATGCTAGCCTAGAGTCAAATCAGAACTACTCCAGATTATAGCTATTGCATTATTATTGTTATTGCTTCTATCTGGATTTTTATTGCAGCGGTATTGAATAAAACCACTGTGATTAATAAGGACAGGCTGGTAAAACTTCTAGAAAGGACAGACGGAAGACATCTAATTACATTTTCTAATCATGACAGCTGCTTTGGCGAACCTGGACTCTGGGGTAAGTTTTAAATGTTCTATATTGTTTATTGTTATGTTCCTACTGTAAAATTAAAATATCTGTGCAATTATCATTAAAACACTCATAATCAATATTACCATCGGTAGATATAGTCTATTTTTGTTATTTCAAGTTATTTTTCTCTAAATAGTTCTATGATAGTGCATCTAAAAAAGATTAAAAAAAAAGAACTTTTTGAAACTTGGAAAGTTGTTTTCAACTAACTTCTGAAATCAACACGAACCCTTTTTTCATTACGAAAATGTATTAAGGATACCAGGCTGTAATAAATATGTTTCAGTTTCATAGAACAGTAAGAAATCCAGAAGGCAAAGACAATAAATCAGCAATAAATAAATGTATTTATAATAAATGACTTTATAAATAGGCAATAAATAATTGCGAAAGAGTATGGAATAACTTTTTGGGGGGAGTGGGGCTATTAATAATTTAGTTGATGCTTTTCTATATTAAATTAAATCGAAAGTAAGTTGTAATGAATGTCGCTCATTTTCCTGAAAGGAAAATGATATTTAACCAATGAGCTCAACACGAATCTTTTCTTTTTATACTGAAAACATGTTCAGGATATCTGAGTACGAAAAGGATTTTAGTTTCAAAGAACAGAAACCCACTCTGGTGGCTAAAGCAGTAAATTCACTGTAATTTTTCAAAATGTAGCAAATAAAATAACTATTATTTTCAATATTTAGATTAAGAGCCGATACAAATTTGAAATTAAGATTTTGTTCTACTTTTGTAGTTGAATCGCGAAAGACTATTTGTTATGACGTATTCTATCATAAGAATGGCAGAGAGACCATACCAAAATAGATCACGGTTAATCACGTTTCTGAACTGCATATTGACATGACAACTGAATACAATAAAAGTTTTAATCCTTCTATACAATAGCTGTAAATGGAACCAGTGTTGCTAGTTGCTTGGTTTAAAGTTGCGCCACCATAGAAGTAAAAATGCGCCAAAACCTTCATTTTTATAATGAAAATGTACCTAATTAACAATTTTTCCCCTCAAAAAAGCGCCAAAATTGCGTAAATGCGCCATTCTGGCCACTCTGAATGGAGCTGGTAAGCGTTTTCATGAGTAAACCAATTTCCTGTTTTCTCTTTCTGTTTAAATATATTTAAGTAGAAGTTTGAACATTTTTCGTTCAATTACTGTTAATATTTTTGTATTATGATGATTTATTTGTTGAAGTTTCGCCGGTATTTATTGGTATTTTCTGTATTTCTCAGTTTCTCTGTATTGATTTTGACGTATCGGCCGATTCTGATCGATTTTTACTGATGGCGATTCTATAAACGAACCTCATTTTTTCTTTTTTTTTCTTTTTTTACTAGAATTGCAAGTTCGGCAGCGTTTGCTTGTGACGGTCATTTTAAGAAGCAGCATATGCGTGTCGTAAAATTCCCGAGTCTTAAAAATAGAGAGTGCTGTGCAGAATTTGGAGATAAAAGTGTCTTTAATAAATATATCTATTAAATATATCAATATATAATAATAGTTACATATGTTAGTAAATGCATTTATCACACAATATATATATATATATATATATATATATATATATATATATATATATATATATATATATATATATATATATATATATATATATATATATATATATATATATATATATATATATATATATATATATATATATATATATATATATACTAGCTGTTGGGGTGGCGCTTCGCGCCCCCCAAGCCCCCCCGCGCGCGTAAGTCGTTACGCGCCATATTAGTTACGCGCCATTGTAGTTGTGTCCCTGTGTCCCACCTGTGAATATAGATAGATTTATATATGTGTATAAACTACGTAAAAATTGCGAATATACAACATTCTTGGCTTTCCCATTGTCTGTGCATATACAAAGCCGTATGTACTAATAATGACGTCATATGCAAACGCTCTTTTTACCAACAAACAAACCTGCATACACACAACTCGTTTTTATATAGATAGATAGATAGATAGATAGATGCAATACAAATTAACTGCGTAAAATTTGCGAATATACAACATTCTTCGCTGTCCAATTGTCGCTGCATATAAATAGATTGTCAGGTTTACCGACCCTCGAACATGCAACGTACAATTGTCCATGGGAAAAACAATCAGTATTAAGATCTATACCACATTTTTCTAATGATTGACCTTGAGCTTTGTTAATGGTGATTGCAAATGCTAATCGAATTGGGAATTGCAATCTTTTAAATTGAAAAGGCAGCAGATCCGTTGGAATCATGGGAATGCAAGGAATAAGAACAGCCTCACCCTCAAAAGGCCCTGTCAAGATTGTGGCCTCTATTAGGTTTTCCATTGTTTTTTTTTACGGCAAGTCGAGTGCCATTGCAAAGCTTTGGTGGGTTTATATTTTTTAAAAGTATTATTGGTACGCCTATTTTTAGTTGTAGCACGTGTGGTGGAAACCCTGAAAGATCTATGGAATTTAAAAATTCAGATGGATAATTAACCGCTTCATTTGGTTCCAAAACTGTGTCGACTGACTTATAAAGGACTGCCTGGTCTCGAATCTTGGTCAAAACAATATTGTTGATTTCGTGGACGTCTATATTTTTGGGTGCGAGAATCGCTCTTTCACTTAGCCATTTATTATTTTTATAATTTTTTAGAATATTCGGAAATACTTTTTCCATCAATTCATTTTTGGACGTCACTAAATTATAGAAATCAGCAGGTAGTTGTATACGTCCTGAAATTGAGTCTACTGGGAGCTTTCCGTTTCCAATTGCCAGCAATTGATCTGAAAATGTTTGACCAGAGTCATCGTTTTGCAATCGGACACGCATATTTGTAGTTAATTTTAATATTTTTACGTGTGCCCATAAATTAGAATTTTTCAGGCAAGCATTCATTTCGTCTGCAGGAGTTGATCTAGGTATTATAGGTAATGTTTGCCTGAAATCTCCCGCAAGCAATATTCATGTGCTGCCAAAGGGTTTCGACTTCCCTCTCAAATCTTTCAAGCATTGATCCAGAGCCTCGAGCGATTTTTTGTGTGCCATTGTGCACTCATCCCAAATAATAAGTTTGCATTGCTGCAATACTTTACCCATCCCAGGTGATTTGGAAATATTGCACGTGGGAGTTTCTGTAGAATGCAAATTCAGAGGCAATTTCAAAGCGGAATGAGCAGTTCTTCCACCAGGCAGCAATGTTGCGGCTATTCTGGACGACGCAATTGCCAACGCTATATCATTTTTTGATCGAATTGATGCCAGAATCAGTTTTATCACAAATGTTTTACCAATACCTCCTGGCGCATCCAAAAAGAAAATTTCTCCAACGTTGTTATCGACACAATGCATTATGGTATCATAAATGTCTTTTTGTTCCGACGTTAACTTGGAAATGTTATTTTGTACATACGACAATAGATCACTCGTACTGTAACTTTGTTCACGATCCAATTCTACACATGTCGAAACAGCAGCGATACGGTTAGGTGAAGGCATTCCCAAATCCTGAAGAGGTTTGTTTGCCATACGTACGCACAAATCTTCAATAATAACTAAAGTTTAGTTATGAATTTCTGATGTAAAATCAAAAGTCATATCTGACGTCTCTAACTGTTTTCGATGGAGTATATCTTCGGACATTTTTGACTTATATTTTTCCCATAACTCTGTAGGAGCTGATGGAGAGCAAGTTGTTAAAATGATGCCAAACAATGCACGAATTTGACTTGGGGTTGACGTTTCGCACGCGTCATTGATGCAGTTATCCCAGTGTTGGTCATTCTCCAATAAATTCAGAGCTTGGCCTGCACTACGGTAAGTGTCATGTATAGTACCGTTTACAGTTCTCAAATACTCAAAGGATGTCGGACCGGGTACATTCACCAGAAGCAGGCGTAGAAAGAAGCATTCATGTTGATTGGGGTGAACGGTGTAGAGTCTTCCTATCGTGGTATCTTTGAAGATGGTAGGTTGGCCGTCGACTGACTTACCCTGTTTTCGACGTTCAAATACTTTATTTTTAGTATTCCACGTGTAATACGAAGGCACTTCAGTATACAGCAGTTTTTTTGCAAAAGAATCATTTTTGCAAAGCGAAAAAAAAGCTGTTAATGTTGTATCCGGTGGATTCAGGACTCTTTGTTGCACGTTGGTTTCCGTGAAATAAACACGTTGACCATTCTGTAAATGTACCGCTAAGTGAACAACAGCTGGACTACGTTCATGTATCGGAAATGAAAGAATTCGCCAAACAGCTTCATTACTGCTTATGTATCTTCCAGCCTGATATTGTACGATTTCGTCGAAATCTTTGATTTCGGGCTGCAAGCCAAAAACTGCCATGTCACTGCCTTTGTTGACGTATTTACATATGTATTTGATTGCCTTTACGGAGTTACAGTATTCAACGTTTATGTGTGCATTAAATGTTTTTGATAATAATGGGGAATATGGAACAACCCACTGGTTATCTACTTCGATGGTGGTACCGTTACGCTTCTTTATTATTGCTGTTTTACCGCCATCTTCAGTAGATCTTCTTCTATATTGTGGGTAACCATCATTGCCAGTAATTGTGTTTGATACTAAAAGTCGAGGATATTGCTTTGTGCACCTTCCTTTGGCCATGCATGGTGAATTTTCGTTCAGTGCACCGCAAGGTCCATGTATCATATTTTTTACAATAATATCATGTAACCCCTTATCGACATTTTTATCAGGTATTTCAGCGGAAATCACATCATCAATTTCGTTCGAAGTAATTTTTTTATGTAGCCAGATTAGTATATGTGCGTGTGGCAAACCTCGTTTTTGCCATTCCACTGAGTACATCCAGCATCGCACTGACCCAAACACTTCAAGTTTTACTATGTAGTTTATCAGTGATTTCAACTTTTGCCGGAAGACACGGGCCATAATGTCATGCCTATGAACCGCCTATTGTCCTTGAAGTAAAAGCTGCAGTATCTCGTCCCAAGATTGATTACATGTAAATGTAATAAATAAATCTGGACGACCATAGAGACGAACATACGCAATAGCATCTTGAGCATATTCATGCATATGACGGGGACTGACAGCATATGACGAAGGTAAAATTGTTAATCTTCCAACGTTTGTGGTATTACCGTCATTTATAACTGCATCTCGCAAATGAATGTATTGTTCAGAGCGGAGCTTGGTCTGATTCAGGCGGATATATAGCAAACGTTCTGATTCAATTTTAGCATACATATCAACGACAAATTGGTGAAACAATTCACGGCATTTTAAAATATAATTTTCTTCATCCTGCCGAATCATTAGTCTATAGGAATAATAATGCATTGCACTGCATTTCTTATTCATTTCTTTGTTAGTGGCTGGATTCATCAATTTAATATTAAAGTGATAGCCGTCGGCTCCATCCCAAAAAATGATAGGATATTGTAGGGCATCGTAGCATCGATGAGTTTCAGCAATTCTTAACAACTGAGCGTTTCGCTTATGAAGAATAATATCTCGAGGTAAAAACTGATCACCGACCATAACGATTGCCACTTCGTCGATAGTTGGAGCATTGTATCTACGCACATGTTGGCCAGGAGGCGTTTTGTCAGCGGAAATAACAATTTTATGCGTATCAGTAGGCATCAAATCGATGGCTGTTTTGAACAGACGCACTAAATTATTATTTTCGTGGAAAAGATGTTGCAATTGGGAAACGATTGTCCTTTCAACGTTGGGAGAAATTTCGCAACGTGCATTCAATTCAGAATTTCTATCACTGATGAAGTACAATTGAAAAAATTTATGATTCTCGCCTGAGAATGGTAGAAGGGACCCTGCTCTATGATAAATTTGCCCTTTTACTTTGAAAGTAGACATAAATTGATCTGGATTTTCGATTTGGGCTCCAAACGTCGTCATTTGGAAACATGAGTTGTATTTTCTGATTTGTGACAAAAAACGCTTAGATTCTGACGTAGTTCCAGTAAGGAAAGTCTTCAATGGCTCTGGTGGTGCAGCCAATAGAGGAAGTTTAACTTTTCCTGAGGCGCAACACATTCCCATTGTTTCACCATTGAATTTCAAGGCCTTGCAATAGGGACAAATTTTAGACATTGTCCCGATTTTAACACATCTACTCAAGCTATAATCATCGACTGGGTTGTACCTGAATGCCAGGCGATAACTTTCAGGTTGCTCTGATTCCTCGGCACGCTTTCTTTTCTTACTTTCTCTATCAGCAGCAAGCCTGATTTCTTGCTGTTCTTGTGATTCCTCGGCACGCTTTCTTTTCTTACTTTCTCTATCAGCAGCAAGCCTGATTTCTTGCTGTTCTTGTAATTCCTCGGCACGCCTTCTTTTTTCACTTTCTCTTTTAGCAGCAAGTCTGCTTCCGCGTTGCTCTGGTAGTTCCTCGGCCCGCTTTCTGTTCTTTCTTTCTCTATCAGCTTCAAGCCTGTTTCCTTGCTGTTCTTTTGATTCCTCGGCACGCTTTCTGTTCTTTCTTTCTCTATCAGCCTCAAGCCTGTTTCCTTGCTGTTCTTTTGATTCCTCGGCACGCTTTCTGTTCTTTCTTTCTCTATCAGCCTCAAGCCTGTTTCCTTGCTGTTCTTTTGATTCCTCGGCACGCTTTCTTTTCTGACTTTCTCTATCAGCAGCAAGTTTTTTGGCATAGACTCTTTGAGCATCTTCATCGGCTTTTGCCATTGTAAGTTCATCAGTCATTTTAAACTTAAACATTAATAGATTTCTACGTGAACATATGTCTTAAATATCTTTAATGACGTCACCGTCGTAGCAAAAATGACGACAACTAACTTGATTATAAGATTATAACTTGATTTTATTATAAGGATTGAGCTGTATGTCGTCATGAAATTGTTTGTCGACTGACGTCATGTTTGTCAACTGATGAAATTATAGACCGGGACACCGGGACACAAATGACGACCGGGAGACAGGGAATATAAATGACCACCGGGACACTCAAAGAGAAATTACAGACTGGGACACCGGGACACAAATCACGACCGGGACACAGGGAATATAAATGACGACCGGGACACAGGGACACAGCTACAACGGGGATGCCGGGGGCACAGGGGGGATATATAAATGACGAACGGACACAGGGAATGTTCGAAGAGAAATTACAGACCGGGAAACCGGGACACAAATGACGACCGGGACACAGGGAATATAAATGACGACCGGGACACTCAAAGAGAAATTACAGACTGGGACACCGGGACACAAATGACGACCGGGACACAGGGACACAACTACAACGGGGACGCCGGGGGGCACAGGGGGATATATAAATGACGACGGGGACACAGGGAATGTTCGATTAGCAATCACCATCAACAAAATTCAAGGGCAATCATTAGAATAATGAGGTATAGATCTGAATACGGATTGTTTTTCCCATGGACAATTATATGTTGCATGTTCAAGAGTCAGTAAACCTGACAGTCTATTTATATGCACAGACAATGGGACAGCGAAGAATGTTGTATATTCGCAAGTTTTACGTAGTTAAAAATATATATATATATATATATATATATATATATATATATATATATATATATATATATATATATATATATATATATATATATATATATATATATATATATATATCACAGGTGGGACACAGGGACACAACTACAGTGGCGCGTAACTAATATGGTGCGTAACGACTTACGCGCGCGGGGGGGCTTGGGGGGGGCGCGAAGCGCCCCAATCAACTAGGTGTTGGGGTGGCGCTTCACACTCAACAGCTAGTATATATATATATATATATATATATATATATATATATATATATATATATATATATATATATATAAATATATATATATATATATATTTTTATATATATATATATATATATATATATATATATATATATATATATATATATATATATATATATATATATATATATATATATTTGAGGACACTAATCTTAATACTTATATCTGCTGTTTTCTCTAGAAATGAACTTGTCGTCAATATTTTTTGAACTGTGTAATTATTTGTATTGTCCTTTTTTTGTTAGTTCCCTAAAGTATTGTTCCATATTTTTAGGTGTCCTGCTTTTCCTTCATTTAGTAAAAGCGCTTATGGAATATGAAATTGATGAAACGGTCTATTGCTGCTCGTGACGTTTGTTTTATCCACTTAACGCTGTTATAATTCCCTTGACAGTATTTGTCAAATATTTCCTGTCTTTTATTTTGTCTTTTTGTTCAATTCTTACAATATTTTCCTATTTTAATTTAGGTGTTCTGCCTTTCCGCCATTTATGGAGTAGAAAAGTGATGAGATGGTCGACAGCTGCTCATGACGTCTGTTTTACAACACCCCTTCACACATATTTCTTTTCCCTTGGAAAATGTTTGCCAATTATACGCGGAGGCGGAGTATATCAGGTAGGTTTATGTCTCCACCCTTGGCTCACGCAGGTGCAACTCCTACCATGATCTTAAAGCTAACCTATGAACATTCTGCACCGTTATATTGCTGCCGCGTTTTATTTGGTCTTGTTTCAGTCTAGTTTCGGTCCTGTTTCCTTAATAGTGTTTTTCTTTGCGTATTTAGTAAGCTCAAACTCGTTTTATTTACTATATCCCGTAAGGGACCGTACCGTTTTTCATAACTACATCCCGAAAATCGAAACTTGTTCGTCCAGGTAGTTTCACCCCTTATTTCATAAAAATGGCGTCAGAAAATATTTACCTGGTGGACGTATTTTTCCAGATGTGTGTATGGCACTGTTTTTCTGTGCCTACTGTTAGGCATGTCCTTGGCTCTAGCAAATTGCAGTACTTTGTGTCTTTTTAAATCCTAAAATGCCAGACTTCACTTTCAACATTCCCAGATGGGTAAATATATGACAGTTCATATTATTGACTTACTAATAAAGTGAATATACCGCTCGATGCCTTTTTTTATGCTCTTTACGAATAAAATAATCGCTTCTATTGCAAATTCAAATTTAAGCACTTTTTGACGTAACCTCACCTAAAAAAGCTATAAGAAGCATTCTTAGATTTTGAAAACTTTTGCCAGTAGCCCTTTTCCAGCGTTTTGTTTGTCAAAGGCAGTACCGACACGAAACAAAACGAAGGCTCAAAAATAGAATTATGCGAAACAAGACCGGGAATGGTAGCCCAAACTGAAACTATCTTAGTCTTAAATAAAACGCGGCTTGGGTTGGGATCATTTACGGCAGCTAACAAGGTGCAACCTCCGAAATCCTATATACCAGGAAAAATTTTAAAAATTAAGTTTTCCGCATATATGTTAGACCTTAGTTCGAGGGTGTGAGACACATTATTGCCTTCCCAACTGTTTTTTTTTCGTGGATGCACGAAAAATGTGTTCAAAGTTCAAGTTTGAGCCATAAAGAGTTCTTAAGGGTTCAAAGTAAAATTTAGAACTTAAAATGAAAAAAAAATCCTTAACTAGTTTTCTACGACTGGTTCCCTGCCAACAATAACATTTATTACATAAAAGAAACGATTGCATTCGCATATGGCACTGGGCGAAGTACTGCAGCTCACACTCACTGACACTGCAGCTGTACTCTCACTCACACCGCAGCTGTACTCTCACTCACGCTGCAGCTGTAAATGATAATAATAAAAACATGGTTTTTATGATAAGTTGTTAGCTTTAAATGAAAATGAGTCGTACCTTCTTATATTTCCCATGTAAGCATAAGTTATCCTTCAATAACCCACATTTCTTCTTCAAGAGTTGATGTATGTTGTCCACCTACGTGGACAACATACGTGTGATTCCTACGTGTGATAAATACGTGTGATTCCTAAGACTTATTTTGGATGAACATTTATCATTTGAATCACATATTAATATCTTTGGAGTTAAGTTGGAAATATTTTTTGAAATGATTTTTAAAAGGATAAGAATGGAAGGAAATATAATAATTTGATTACTGGAAAACTATTACATACTATAACGTAAAAAATTCATTGTTTTAGTATTTTAGGTTCTGGAACTATTGGGAATTGAGACGGTTTTTCTTTTTTCCACGCTTCATATCTTACATTTTTCTCTTGTCCATTCTTTTGTATTTCTCGCCTGTATGGATGTCTGCTCTTACGTCTTTATTCTCGCCTTTATATAATCTCTAGCAAAATTATCAAATGTCTTTCAGTCCACCATGCACTCTGTTCATCCCTTGAAGCTAATTATTTATTTAAGCCGTTGTGGGCTAATCTGAACTCAATTGCTTCCAAACCTGTATATGGATTGAAATGTGGATAACGCGGAAATGCCCTCTACTCCAACAGTCTAAACAGAGGCTTGTCTCGTCGTTGTTGTGGTTAGTGCCTGGAGCTCTGTTTCTGTCGGGATATGGTAATCCTGTGCTCTTGTTTCCGTCCAAAACTCCCAAACTGACTTCTATAGTTTTTGTAGCTCTAAATAATGATAATTTGGGTAGTTTTATTTTATTTACTCTTTTTCCGTTTCATTTTTTTTGTAGTTGACGCTAGTTTTCGTGCTAATGTTTTTTTTTAGTTGTTTTGTTTCTTGAAAGGCACACAGGGTTGACTGGATTTATATGAACTGATTATAAATATTTTTCTTTTTTTATGTTAGTTTAGTCATTTGGTTATGAAAAATAGAATGGAGTCTGTATATAGTTTTTCCCAGTCAATGGGCTAATGAGCCCTCTAGAATTTGTTTGGATATTTATCTATTTTTTATTCTTTTTTTTGTAAATAAATGAACTTGAACATTAGAGTTTCTCAAATATAAAAAATCTAATTCATCAATGGTAACTAGTACCTTGGTTTAACTAAGTAGTAAAAGCCAATGGTGATGGCTTCAAAAACAGTTTGGGTGTCGTACATTCTTTAGTAGGTTCCAGCTGAGAAAAAGCCAAAGGCATTTTCCTCTAAGTGGTATGTATATAAATCGATCTATAACTACTACTAACAACTCGCCGCAGTACCAGGCCGTCTGAGGCAGACACAATTACGCACGCTCCTCCTCCATCTCAATCTATTCAAACCTTCCCTCTTTACACCCTCCAGAAAGTTTCCATTTTCCTTAAATCCTTCCTTACAACATCCTCCCTCACCACCCGAGGACATTCTGCTTTTCATTTAGCCCTAGACGGTTGGCCGAAAAGGACAATCATTGACAATCTTTCATCCATCATTCACACAACATGTCCTAGCCATCTCAAACTTTCTGTCATTATGGCCCTAGAAGACGGGATTGGCCCATTCTTTTTGTACAGCCTACTGTTTGAAATACTGTTAGTCAGTCGGGTACCCAAAACAATCCGTATGCAATTTCTCTGGAAAACATCTAGCAAAACTTCCTCCACTTCTTGGAGCACCCATGCTTCAGAATCATATTTGATCACTGTCATCACTTTAGCTTCCAATATTCTAATCTTGGTTCGCAGACATATCATCCTTTTCTTTCAAACTTTTTTCAACTGTGGCAAGACACCCTGGGCATTGCTATTCTTCTTTTAACATCTTCACTTTATCCACCATCTTAACTAATAATACTACCTACATAGGTGAAGCTTTTCATTTGATTGATCTTCTCGTAGGTCATTTCTCTGGAAAACATCTATCAAATCATTATCCGTTTTTCAGAGTGCCCATGTTTTAGAACTATATTTGACCACAGTCATCCCTGTAGTTTCCAATGTTCTAATCTTGGTTCGCAGACTTATCTTCCTATTCTTCCAAACTTTTTCCAACTTTGAAAAACCACGTTGGGCTTTGGCCTGTGTCAAGCCAAAGCAAAGTGTCATTTTAATAGCTTTCGAGTGAGGGATTACAATAGTGAAATTCCTTTGGGAGAAGTTTAAAAATAATCATTACAGTATACATTTCCGAGTCGTGCATTTCTGAGTTCAAAACCATCACCATCCGAGGGATTATCTCGATCAAATACTACCAGAGGTAGATATTAGGTATGGGCTATAGTTATAATATTCGAGGCTAAAAGTTAAGATGACCCCAACCACTATTTCTGTTAAAAGAAAATTGGAGGTTGGAAGGGTAAGCAGTGTCGAAAGTCTCGATTTGGTCCTCTAGTCGTACAGATCAAAATCTTTGGATGAATTCGATTAAAAAACAGTGCAACATACCCGCCTTTTGAAAAGGCTATCCTTTCCTGTCTCTGTTTTTTTTTATAGGTCAATGATTTTTTGCAGAATTTTCAGTTTGGCCTCCCTGCAGAGCACAGAATTGAGCTTTTATCTCCTACTTTTTAAAGTTTTCTGTATTCGGTTACTGATTCTGGTCTGATTTCTGCTGCTATATTGTTAGGTGTCCGGAAAGCTTTTGATTCATTGTCTGATTAAATTTTACTTTCTAAAGTGTCTCATGACTACTTAAGAGATAATACTAGCGTTTGGTTGTTCGGAAGAGTTACCTCAGTGAATGCTCTTTTCCATTTGTCGTCTCAAGTTACGTTTAGTGTCCGCAAAACTCAGCTCTAGAGCCAGCTCTGAACTTAATTTATGCTAACGATTTTATTGTTGCGAGTGCGAACAAAATTCTGAAAGTTCGTTTTCGTCAATGTTACCCCGATTCTTTCTGGGGCCACGAAAGTAAATTTCTCTCAAATGGCCGAAACACTATAGTTACCCTCGCTGACGACACAAACCTTTGCAGGTTCTCCTCAGAACGGAGTCTGAGGTTTGTATCTAATTTACTATTGTTGTTTTTTTGCCAGAATAACACTATTGTTTTTAGCTAATTCTTTAGTGTTTTTCTTTCTCATTATTTTAACCTTTGTTTGTTTTTTTCCAGCAATCTCAGCCAGAGAGCCTTATAGGGGGGGGGGGTGTATAATGTATGAGCTCTTGTTTTTATTATTATTTGTTGATTGTTTGTTAATAAATGCCTCTCTTATAGTATTATTTTGGAATTTGAAATTATGAATATAAGGAGATGTAGAATACAGTGAAATCTAACAATACATCCTTAATAATTAATTGCTACAGTACAACGGCAATAAAACTGTCCCCAGGGACTGAAAATTAAATTTTGAGCTAATCTGTGGCAAGGATTATTATTGTTAGTGGTTGTGTTATATGTCCCCTGTTCATGCCTATAATTTTTGGTTCGCTGTTGGTTTTGTAATACATAATTTTAATATTCTTTGTCAAGTAACAAATAGCTTTTTTACCTATATTTATAGTAATTTCTACCCCCCCCCCCCCGATTCAAGTTGTTTCATTTCGTCCAGTGTCAGCTTGTTCATACCTTGGTCCGTAACAAGGGTTCGAACTATTTTAAAACAATTTCTATGTCATAACTGTCAAAAACTTTCATCTAAGTTTGAAAAATCTCCCAAACTCCCAAGCTTTTATTTCAAGTCCTAAAGCTTTTGATTTTAATTTTGCGTTTCAATTTTTCTGATAACAGGAAATTAATTTTTAGCTTTTAGTACATACTGAGGTAAAACTTTTTGATTTTTTGAAGACTTTTCTTGTTACGTTTTGAGACATATGTTTTTTCCGTTTTTTTTTTCTTTCCTAGTTTTTGGTGATTCTTGTAATCGATTCTTACCTTTGATCGTCCTATTCTTGTATTAGTATATTATTCCCAAAAGCTTCTTATCCAGTTCATATCTTGCTAAGTCTTATTTAATACATTGCTCCTTACTGGTCAGCTTTGAGCGGTCTAGCTCACTATCTAGTCCACCTAGCGATCTCCCTTGGCTCTATGTGACATATATCTGACATCTGCAAAAGACTTTTTATGCAAGATATGTCACACGGACTCATTGCATCTTTTAGACAGTTGACGTCCACGGCAGGATTGTGAGAAATATTGTTTGTTCAACTATCCCATAGCTAAGGTTGTGCTTTTTATTCTTTTTGGATTTTGTTGTATCATTTCACTTTATGCTGGCTTTCCGGGTGTATATTCCATTCATATAGAGACTTTTCTAAAAGCTGTATTCTCCGCTTTTTTGGCTGCGCTTCTTTAACTTCTTTGGTCTTGCTGGCTCTTTTCTCTTGATTATTTGCTTTTTTTCGTTTCTCTTGCTTTCTTGCTTCTCTCTTTGCGTCTCAAAGTGTATTAATATGGATAATAATTGCTTTTCAGGAAGTTTCAAAATCTAGTGATCCCGCATCGTAATTCTGCTGTTACTTCTGAATATTGTTCCTGTTCATGTTCTAGTCGAACGAACGTTTCTTGGCATATCATCCGTTTTACTAGTTTATAATTTTAACTAAATTCAAATTCTGTTTTGAACTAAATTTGAAATTCAAACTCTTCATAATTTGAACCTAATCTTCCAGCATGACACGATAAAGATAATAAAAACTTTAAAAAAAAATTGTCCATTCTGCTAGAAGAATAGCAGTTTTTTCGTTTTTACAAAAGCTAAGTTGTCTTTTGTTTATACTAGCTTTTTTCCAGGAAGGCATTGACTATTCTATCGACCGCTTGAACGAAGGAGATTGGGTTCATATTTTTCCTGAAGGAAAAGTAAATGGAGACAAGAAGCACATCAGGCTGAAGTGGGGCGTTGGAAGAATGATAATGGAGTGTAAAGAAGAACCTCTAGTCCTACCCTTGTTTCATACAGATATGGAAGAAGTGCTGCCAAATCAAGCTCCTTATAGGTTAAAATTCGGTAAAAATGTAGTTTTCAATGTAGGAGAATTGATTAACTTCAGTGATTTAAGAAGAATGAATGCAGATATTATAGTAAAAAGGAAGATTATTACTGATAGAGTGCAGGAACATTTCTATAAATTGAAAGCTGAAACTTATAGTTTAAGGGAAGAGATTCGATCTTCAGGTGCTACGAGTTGATGATGCTTGCTTGTTAGTGAATTCAATATAGGTTTATAATGTAAAGTTTAGAGCTAATTATTGGTAACTGTATTGTAAATTTACATATTTATGTGTCATATTTAAATAGGAAACTAAAACCATATTTTGAAGTTGCAAATACACTGCACATAAAATGATGGGTCATTTCCTCTCCCCTGGAAATCGAGATTTTCATAATTTTTCGTCTTTCGCCTGATTGTTCTTCAAATTTGGACCCAACTTTTTACCAAAGAAACAGCAGCTTGAGTATTTGACCCTTGGGAATATCCCTTGTTTTGACCCCAACTTCATTGCCCTACACTAATTTGTACTCGGCTATCTTAAAGTAGAACGTAGCCAACGTGAAATGAAAGATGATATATTCACAGCTGAGTTTTGAACGGCTCAGGGGGCTTATGAAGTGTTTCCGCAGCTACTGAAATGTCTTGGCCTATACACTCGAATTCAATTCAGAAATACAATAGTAAATATTTATTTAGCTTTTTCAGGGCATATGTTTTGTTTAATACATTCGGAATTACATAAATTCACTGCCTTGCTTTAGTACTGAATGCTCATACTTAGAGACACTAATGATTCAATGATTAATAAGCACTCGCTCAAGGGGCTATGGGTATATCCTTGGAGGTATGTTTAGCGTGCCTTCTGACTGAAGCCGTCCTAGCCGAGCGGTTAGCGCTCCAGATTTGAAACCCTGAGGTCCGGAGTTTGAGTCCTGGTGTCGCTGGTTATTTGGATTTGGGACGGGGTCGATGGTGGGACTCTATAAGCTCAGCCAGAGTCGACCCAGCTCTATATGAGTGAGAGAAATCTGGGGAAAAACACGGGAAGCGTCGAACATTTTGCCCCCAGCCACGCATTGCACTCCTGGCCAAAGGCATTGGATCAGGAGATCGGTACCTGCGCAACGCAAACCATTGATTAGTACGCAAAAAAGTGTTTAAAAAGTTCTGGCTATTTATAGCAAAATAGCTTTGTTTTTAGATTCTCTTCCGTAAGACTGAGATGGATTTGAAGTACCAACATAGTTTGAAGATTTTTTCAGAAGAAAGTTATTCTCTTTAACTCCTCATAAAGCTTGTACCAGTATCTTTGCTAATGTCATCTCAGGGGCTGCCTCTCCGTGAGGTCAATGTCCTTGTGTTTCGACAAGTCTGATCTACAGTCCCCAAATTTTCCAGATGTGGCTCTATCCACTCTATGTTTGCATAAAACTATAAGTACTGGGATGGCCTTAATAATATTTTAGTAACCCTTTCATGTTGCTTGTAGGCTAGGCTAAAAAGACACGTAAAAAGACCCAGTCATGAGCAAAACGTTTCTTCTTTATTTATACAATATTTCATTGAATAATCTTTGATATAAAAAAATAGTTGATTTTAAGTTTTAGTTTTCTTGTGTTCTCCACATTTAAAAAGTTTTTTTCTACATATTTTCGGTATTTTTCTTGCAAAGATGTACCTCACATTGTAGTTCTTCATAATACCCAGTATTTCCTTTAACTATTTGTGGATATATTTCTAGATATTTATCTCGTTGTCTTTGCTCATGTTTTCCGCATTTGAAGTGCGTAATTTTCTATGATTTTCCTTGTGAAAATAATCTGCTTCTAACATAGCACTTTTGTATAAAGCGCAGAATCTACTTTGAATGCCTGTAACTGGTTGTTCCTTTGAATATTGGATTTTAAGTTTTACTTTGCTTGTGTTTATTGCATTTAAGATGCATTTTGAACAAATTTTTCGTATTTTTCTGGCTAGGATATTCCGTTTCTCGCATTGCTGCTTCCTGTAATTTGTGGTATTTGGGACTTAGGTAGGCCGCCAAAACTTGCTGAAGTGTCAAAATCGTACTCAGCCTACTGGTTAGCCTAGCTGGTTTGTATTATAGATTTAATCTTTCGAACTTCAAGGGAAAATAATGTATGCATATTCACTAGTCTACTCTCGTAAATGTTTTTGGACACAACAAAAAACTTTTAATAATTCTGTTTTTCGAAAATTGAATTTATTATTTTAACTTTTAGGGTCCTTTTAAGCTTATGTTACAATCTGGACCATCCAAAATACTGATTTAAAGGGACGAAGATATATTCGATTCTTATCAGCCATAGCATCACAGCGCTATGTAGTTATGGGACATTACTATTTCTAAAGTCTTTTACTTCCCTTAGGATCTATGTATAGAGTTTATGAAAGGTTTAGACATTTTGAGTAAAAATATTTATTTATGTAACTGCTTTTTCTTTTCTCTTTTTTTGAAGGCATTTTGTATCTTTATTTTGAACTAGTCAGTTTTGCTGCCTACATTAATGTTTTTGTTTATCAATATTTTATCTGTTTCATTTGAAGTTAAAATAAAAAGTTTCTTACTTTTGTCTTTGTGTGTTATATCGCCTCAGAATAGATGCTAAAACGCTTTAATGTTGCTTAAATGGAATGTACAGCAGTTGAACTGTTTAGCACTTTTTTCAATAAAATAGTATAGCTACCCATTTATTTTAAATAATAAATTGGATTTAATTGTGAGTTTTCAATCTGAAAAATTGTAATCTTATATTTGAAAGTTTTTAGGTGAGTATTTGCACCGCCATTATTTTTGACGACCAAACGCGTTTCAGCTAATCAAATAGAATTATTGCCTATAATTGCTAGTGAAATTTAGCGATGAATAGAAACGCTGTTGAAAAACTTTTTTGATGGATATTGAGTGCAAGAAAGAAAAACTGAAGCATGGCTGAAAAATTTGTTAATTTCTTTACTTCAGAAATAACTAGAGTGGTTTTGTAGTCTATAAGTTTCGTAGGTTATCCTTATGATTTTTCAGAGCTTTTTTTTATTATTCACATTCATCTATAGATGGGCTCATTATCCTCCTGATCAAAAAAAAAACTGAGTTGACAAAAACTTTTAACTATATTGCATATGATATATTGAGTTGATCTAATTTCATTAGTTCAAATGATGTTAACTTTCATAATTCCTGAAGTTTGAATTTCAGAATTATGAATTCACTTTTAGAAGTTTGAATTTTTTCGGAAGATTTGAATTCAGTTTTTTAAAATGTGAATTTAATTCTTTTTTTTATATGACAGTCTAGATTTTGAAAATTTTAAAAGTGTCAAAATTTTCATTAGCTTTAATTAAGTAAAAAAGGTGAAAAAAAAATCAAATTTGCATTTACCTTGGTACATAGATTATACTAGGTTAGAAAATATATTTTTACTAAGGAAACAGTTGGTTTTTAGCCAAAAAGTTTGCATTATCTTGTCTTTTTGACATTTTACATGTTTCTTTCGCTGAAAAAAAAAAACATCTAAATTGTTTATATCAATTATATAGTCTTGTGCAAGCCCAACCAAAAACAAGTATGTCATCTACAAACGTAAATTGGATTAACATCTTGACGGGGTACCAAGATCAATTTTCTTATATCCGGAGGGTTCTTCACTTGATTAGCGTCTTGAAGAATTAAACAATTTCGAAGACAAAATTTTGAAGAAACTCTACCAAATATCCAATGGCTTAAAAAAGGGCTGGCATCGGATTCGAAGGGATATTGTACACTTGGACAAATAGGGCCTCCACTGCTAACTACTACTACTACTGTAACTACTATCACTAAAACTACTACTTCTTTAGCGGGTACTTCCAGGGCCAAGGATATGGAAATAAACATTTGAGGAAACTCTGAGGAGAAACGTTGAACTAAATCAAAGGTTATTATGTCCATTCAGATGGCTGATATGGGCGTATCAGCAATATTTTTAGAATCGATTGTCATATGAAGAGGAAACTTCAGGGGTATCATGAGTGGGACATTCACATTACCAAGAGGCAAAATATGCATGCTTCTACTACACTTAATACTACTGCTGCTGCTACTGTTACTACTACTAATTATAATACGCTATTACTGCTACTGCTCTTCCTAATATTACCACCACTACTACAATATCAGCATAATTAAAACTAAGCGTTTGAAGTTGAAAATTTAACAGGACATTGAGGCAAAGTTTAAACTTGATCAAAACACGCTATGTGCATGCAGATTGTTAAAAAAGCGTATTTCAAGAATGGATTTGGATATTAAGTTGGAAATTTCAGAGAACACTTAAAGGGGAAGTTCAATTAACAAAAAGGTAATATATGCATGTTACTACTAACACTGCTACCATTGCTAAATTTACTAATACTACTACTGCTACTAAACTACTCCAACTGCAACAACTTGTAAGGCTTAGAGCATTAAGATGAGAAGGGCATCAAGGTGAAATTGAAACGTGCTAAGGTGAAATTTCCGTGGTATCATGAAAGGGTACTACTACTAATACGACATTAACACTTCTACTACTTTTCCTACTACCACCGTAACTATATTTATACCGGTAATAGTAAGGTTAAGTCTTCTAAAATTTGAGAGAAAATTAGAGCTAACAAAAGACGATATCTGCAGTTAAATTTTCAAAAGAGCGAATCTTAAGAATTGATTTGTGTATTAAATTGGAACACCGGGTGTTGAAGAGGATGTTGAAAAAAAAACGGTGATATTTACATGCTGCTATCAAAGCTAATACTACCATTACAGCTATTGCTGTTACACAAGCTAAGGGTATTAAGGCGAAGTTTCAAAGAATATTTATGCATATGTTGTACTATCTCTGGAATCTAGAATATCTCCAATTT
Organism: Artemia franciscana; assembly: GCF_032884065.1. NCBI lineage: Eukaryota > Metazoa > Arthropoda > Branchiopoda > Anostraca > Artemiidae > Artemia > Artemia franciscana. The sequence continues at coordinate 42,042,973 of NC_088873.1, forward strand.
TTATTCAGTTACCCTTTCACCGTTACTCTGAAAGGGTCATCTTATTTTAGTTTTGTCTTCTGTTTTAAGGTTTGGTTTTTTATATTTTATCGGTTTTATTCTGCACTGAGGATGGTCAAGTGGAGGTCTTGACCGAAATATATGTATTATAATCTACTTTTTTCACGGGCTTGTATCCTTGTTTCTCTCTTCTTTACTGTTATTTTTGCTTTTGTACTCTCAGAACGAATTCTGATCGAGAAATAAGGTTTGATTGTATGGATGAATTTGGGGAAGCTTTCTCAAGGAATATTTATGGAGGTGTTGAACTTACTCGAAACGAATTGTGATCATGGGATTGTCAAAAGGGTGACAAAGCAATATCACAATGGTGGCTTAAATTATTAAGCTAGACCTTTCAGGGCAAGTTGTTGCGGATTTCGAACTAGCCAGAATACAGTGTGTGTATGCTTTTAATACTACTAAGGGCAATAAGGTAAAGCTTTTTGGGAAATTTAAGGGAAGTTTCAATTAAACGGAAAAACTATCTGCATGCCGGTGTTGAAAGGGGGATATAAACAATATTTCAGGCTGCGCTGCTCTATCATAACTAGTAATATCGTAGATATTTTAAAGGAGTTAATTTGACTGGAAGTTAAAATTTTTAGTACCCTTTTTAAGAGTCAAAAGGAATTTGAGGGAAATCAGTTTTTTAATTCTGTTTCCCTTAATTAGACTATGCCACTATAAGAAAGACAGAAGTTAATTATAGAATGCTTTTTCCACAAAATAAGTTTTTCAAATAAAAGGAAAGAACCCCATGCAACCAAAAATGAGCAAAAATAGAATAAAATAATCTACCAAGAGTAAAATTACCACAAATCAGCATGAATAAATAAATGAAACCCAAAACGAATAGCAAGTTTCATCAAGTTTAGTCTTGCCCATCAAAAGTTAAAAGCCTGAGAAAATTTGCCTTATTTTAGAAAATAGGAGGAAACACCCCCTAAAAGCCATAAAATATTAACGAAAATCAAACTATCAAATTCAGTTTATCAGAGAACCCTATTGTACAATTTTCAAGCTCCTATCTACAAAAATGTGGAATTTTGTATTTTTTTGCCAGAAAGCAGATAACGGATGCGTGTTTATTTGTTTTTTTTTTCTTTTTCCAGGGGTGATCGTATCGACCCAGTGGTCCTAGAATGTTGTGAGAGGGCTCACTCTAACAAAAATGAAAAGTTCTAATGCCCTTTTCAAGTAACCAAAAAAATTGGAGGGCACCTAGACCCCTTCCTACGCTAATTATTTTCCCAAAGTCAACGGATCAAAATTCTGAGATAGCCATTTTATTCAGTGTAGTCGAAATAAATTATCACTATGTCTTTGGGGACGACTTATTCCTCCACAGTCCCCATGGGAGGGGCTACAAGTTACAAACTTCGACTAGTGCTTACACATAGTAATGGTTATTGGGAAGTGTATAGACGTTTTAAGGGGAAATTTTTTGGTTGGGAGGAGGGGTTGAGAAGAGGGGGATGTGTTGGGGGAGCTTTCCATAGAGGAATTTGTCATGGGTGAAGAAAATTTCCATGAAGGGAGCGCAGGATCTTAAAAATCAAAAATTATTTAAAATTATAAAAATAAAATTATTAAAATTTTAAATTATTTAAAAAAACAATGGAAAAATAAATATGACAAAGTTTTTACAACTGGAAGCAAGGAGCGGCATTAAGACTTAAAACAAACAGAAATTATTACGCATATGAGGGGTTCACCTTCTTCTAATACCTCGCTCTTCACGCTAAAGTATTTTTAGTAATTTCAACTATTTATTCCACGGCTTTTGTGATTCAGGGGTCATTCTTTATGAATTGGGACAAAATTTAAACTTTAGCGTACAGAGCGAGGTACTGACGAGGGGGTGAACCCCCCTCATATATGTAACAAAAACATGAGAATACAAAAGTTCGTTACGTAAGCTAATTTATAAGTTACGTATATCTTTTACTAATAAAAACATTCGTAAAAAATTAAAAGTTCTAGTTGCCTTTTTAAGTAGCCAAAATTCGGAGGGCAAGTAGGCTCCCTCTCCCGGTCCTTTTTTTCTCAAAATCATTCGATCAAAACTATGAAAAAGCCATTTAGCCAAAAAAAATAAATATGCAAATTTCGTTTTAATTATTCCTCTGCGGAGAGCCAAAATTAAAACATGCCTTGATTCAAAAACGTTCAGGAATTAAATAAAAAACAGGTTTTTTTTTTTAACTGAAAGTAAGGAGCAACATTAAAACTTCAAACGAACAGAAATTACTTCGTATATGAAAAGGGCTGCTTCCTCATCAACGCCCCGCTCTTTACGCTAAAGATTTTTACTGTTTTAAAAAAAGTAAAAAAAGGGTCATTTGAGAGAAACAGTCTAACTTTAAGGTGAAGAGCGGGGCGTTGATGAGGAAGCAGCCCCTTTCATATACGAATTAATTTCTGTTCGTTTTAAGTTTTAATGTCGCTCCTTACTTTCACTTAAATTTTGTTTTTATTTAATAATAGTTAAGAGTAAAAGAAAAAGCGTTTCTACATTGGTCATGCCATTTACAAACTGATTCATTTTCGAAAATCCAGTTCAAGCTGGGAAGTCGTTGAATCATGAGTGTAGTGCTAAATGTCAAGAAAATATAGACGACAAGGAAAAATTAAATAAAAACAACCTATTACTTGAATGTAAAAGTAAATAGCAAAATTTGAAACCTAAACTGATCAGAAATTAACCTATGGTAATGATAGTAATAATAGTAATTACAATAATAATAATAATAATAATAAAAATAATAATAATAATAATAATAATAATTAAAATCATGATAATAATAATAATAATAATAATAATAATAATAATAATAATAATAATAATAATAATAATAATAATAATAATAATAATAATAATAATAATAATAATAATAATAATAATAATAATAATAATAATAATAATAATAATAATAATAATAATAATAATAATAATAATAATAATAATAATAATAATGATAATAATAATAATAATAATATTAATAATAAAAATAATAATAATAATAATTATAATACTAATTACTCACCGCAGCACCAATCCGCCTGAGACCAACACTGCTACGCAGCTCCTCCTCCAACCCAATCTTTTCAGGGTCTCCCTCTTTACACCCTCCCAATTTCCTTTAACTCTTTGTTTATGACATCACCCACCCAAGACTAGAACGACCTGCTTTCTGTTTATCCCTAGACGGTCGGCTGAAAAGGACAATCTTCGGCAATCTCTCATCCTTCGTCCGCAGAACGTGCCCTAACCATTTCAACCTTTATTTCATTTTAGCTCTAGAAAGCGGGATTTTACCCCATTTTTCGTGAAATACAATCTGAAATACGGTCTGTCAGCCGGGTACCAATAACAATCAATAGGGTATTTCTCTGGAAAAAATCTAGTAAATTTTCATCCACTTTTCGGAGCGCCCATGCTTCAGAGCCATATTTGATTACTGTTATCACTCTAGCTTCCAATATTCTAATCTTTTTT
>NC_088873.1:42046613-42066673 GCF_032884065.1 Artemia franciscana
AATTCAGTGAGATTAAATTGAACGATTCCTGTACTGTTAATAAAAGTAAAAGAGTGGTGTTACTTTTTGCTGTACACAATAAGGACATTCAAAATCTCATAAATATGGCACTGTTCTCTGTTCCATATTTGATCTAAGGCACAATTTTGGCTACTCGCTTCTTCGAACAAACTAATCTAAATCGTCGTAATTAATTGAGCAACACACAACCTAAGCATCACCGAAAATTCTTGTGTCCAACTTCAAAAATATTCAACATAAACCGAAATTAACAAAATAAAGAAACAGGGAAACCGCTAAATTTATATTGAAATCAGTTAATAAAAACTGTTTCTATGCTATTATAGTAATAACTGATAAGAATAATATAGTAATAAATATATAGTAATAAATAAATAATAAATGTATAAATAAATAATAAAATATAATAATAATAAATGTAAATAAAATAATAATAATAAAATATAAATAATAAATAAATGTATAGTAATAAATAAATATAGTAATAAATGATATAAAAGTATTAAATGAATATAGTAATAAATAGTAATAAATGCTATTATAGTAAAATGATATAAATTTTGCCAATTATTTTGTTTGTCCAAGCCGTGAATTATGGATAATGTGAAAAAGAACGATTATTTTCTTTAAAGCCTCTTTTTAGGTTCAAAGGGGAACGCATAGGGATGCTTAATAGGAAATCAACATTTGTTCGATTCCATAACCATGCACAATGAGTATTTTGGGCTGACGTTTTGGATACTTTGAGGCATGAGTGTTATGAGTAAGTATAACCCTTTTCTTTAAAATATTTCAGAAAAAAACATTCCCCAAGCTTCCATCCGCTGAAAGCCCTAAAATCTTCTATAAGTACATTCATAGCTTATAAGAATATTACGTCTAAATGCTACCCTGTTTCATCTATCTACTGTCTACTAAACCTTTCGAATAGATTGAAATACATTGATTCACACTTATGTTTAAATTCTTCTTATGTCTACATTGCACATTTTTAAGTTACGAAAATGAATAGTCCCATTCAAGAACTTCATTATCACTAACTTCGGGAGTTTGTGTTCCCTTAGATGTGAACATTGTTACAGCTTTCGGCCCTGTTTCACGATATTTCCTTGCACAAACCCTTTTGTACTCTTCCCTTTTACTTTTCTCAACGAAATATGGATGCTTATCAATTCTACGTCTAGATTTCAATTTTCTACTCTCCCTCCAGCCTCTTTCAGCTGGACGAGCAAAAGTTGCTATTGGCGTTGACTGGCGCGTCTCGTGCTTTTTGCTAGGATGCAGTTCAGACTCAAAAGTATTTGGAGAAGGCCCGGCAGAACTTTCATTTCTTCTACGCTTGGTGATCCCGTCCAGGAGAACGTTTTCTTTTGAACCCTGCGAGGAAGATGATTCTCTTGGGGAGACGATTGTCATGGACTTTATGTTGCCACAAAGAGAGAGTAGATTTGTAACGTCTGAAAGAAAGAGACATGTCTGAAAAAGATAATTATTTGAGCTGTTCACTTGCTAAATCGTCTATCCCCAAAATTAAGAGCAGAAAAGGATACGAAGTTTTATTGGCTTTTGTTAATGTTTGGTTCGAAAAGCATAAAAAGTGTTTATAAATTACCTTTAAGCGGTGGTGAGGGTGAGCACCTTACATATTTGATGACAATAAATGTTTTGATTTTCGTCAGTACTACTTGGCTAGACGTTAATAACTTATCGTCTAAGCTAGTCACTTAAACCTTTACTTTGTATTTTGACTAAACAAGCTAAAGAAGAGTCCAACATAATACGTACAAAGAATTATTTTTTCGGAAAGTTATATTTGTTATTTTTAATTTAAATGAACTATCCTAAAAGGACACATTTTATCAAACTTTTTCTTTTGAATGTAATTTATATAAACAACAGAAAATTGACGAATAAATAATAGAGTAGTTATTCATCATTTTTGAAGCAATTTGCTCAGTTTGTTGAAGCAGTATTCTGGATTGGCGGATCAAAAGATGGTTCAACAACTGATTTTCAATAGATTAGAAAGGAACATTCTGAAAAGAAAGAAAATCGAAAACGACAAAAGATAAAATTTAAATGCGTGTCAGATTAGAATGGAACGCTCTGAAAAGAAAGAAAATAGAAAAAAAGAAAGATAAAATTTAAATGCGTGTCAGATTAGAAAAAACGTTCTGAAAAGAAAGAAAATAGAAAGAAAAGAAGGATAAATTCAAATGCGTGTCGGATTAGAAATGAACGTTCTGAAAAGAAAGAAAATAGAACGAAAAGAAAAATAAAATTTAAATGCGTGTCAGATTAGAAAGGAGCGTTCTGAAAAGAGGGAAAATCGAAAAAGACGAAAGATAAAATTTAAATGCGTGTCAGATTAGAAAGGAACGTTCTGAAAAAAAGAAAATGGAAAGAAAAGAAAGATAAAAATTAAATGCGTGTCAGATTAAAGAGGAAGGTTCAGAAAATTACGAAAATAGAAAGAAAAGAAAAGTAAGACTTAAACGCGTATCAGATTAGAAAGGAAAGTTCTGAAAAGAAAGAAAATAAAAAGAAAAGAAAGATAAAATTTAAATACGTTTCAAATTACTGAAACTGGATTGCTTAAAACCAAATAAAGTCAATTCCTTAGAAATTTGTTTTTAAGGGATTTTTTTTTATTATCGTGTGAAAAAAAATTGTGAAGTTTTTTTTCATTTTTTCTCTTAAGAACTAAAATGTCGGATAGTGATTCAAATTCTAGTCAAAATTTGAATGCTTCCTGGAATTACTATTTTATTAAAGGGAGTTTTATGTTGTATTTTGTTGATACTTCTTGTCCGTTTAAGTAAACACATATCAAGGCCATCTAAACATAAATTTCAACGATGTATTTAAAAAAAAAGGGTAGAAGTTGCAGATCAATACAACTAGATTTCTTTTCTGAATTTTTATCCAAATTGAAGTTCTTATGACCTTGTTTAAATTCCATGACATTTCCAAGGTGATCAGCGAAACGAAATTGTTTCTGTTCTAAGAGTCCATGTAATGGAATTTCTTTTCCGAAACAGATTCTCTTTATTAAGGATCTTTCGCTTCAGTGTTCTTACTCTGAAACCTTTATACCGATAAGAAAAGTCAGTTTAACCCTATCTCGGGGTATCAAGACTCGACACAACCCAAATGTTACCAATTATTTAAAAAAATAATTGCGTGCCTGTTTCGGGTGAACAAACATGTAGGAGAAGAAACGGTTTGGCACTCTTATCTTCTTCCCAAAACAATGTATTTGCGTTTTTTGACATTAACTTGATTCTCCCAGACGTCCCCAAAATATTATAAATTTATAGCATTAGGAAACACGTCATCTCCTGATTTATCTCACTAGTTTAAAATTGTGTCTAGTTTGAAAGTATGACTAGTTTGACTAGTGGCAAGACAGTTTGACTTGTTCAGTAAGCTGTAAGCTAATCGGAAACCCGGGCTACTTTTGGTGTCACATAAGAATACAATAAATTGTTTCCAGAAGTTTTTGTTATTAGATAGGTCCCTATGAGATTCTCTTATAAGCTTCAAACATACCAGAGATAAAGCAAATTCAAGGCCCGCTATGGAGTGATACAAATTGATAGAGGGAAAATTGATTTTGAACTTTTGTCTTAATATATTATATTTTCTGTCTTTAAATGAAATTCTGTCTCTAGTACTGACTGCGTTATTTAATAGTTGAAACTTGGGACTAAGACTTAGTCAAAAATAAGTTCAATCTGCATTGCTAGAAAGACAGATTAGCGCAGCTTAAACTTTTTTATTTTTAGTTGATGGAGAACTATAGTTTAAATTTAAACAATGCCAATCTAAAGAATATTTCAAGAATAATTCACATTCACCCATACACTCGATATACTTTGCAAGTTCCGAATCAATGCAGCCTGTTTTTCCAAAAATTTGCCATTTTTACATACTTTTTTTTTAATTTTTGTCATTTTTGCACTAATTTGAAATAATAATCTTAAAATCACGCCTACCTTTGAGGCTGCTCTTTGATGATTCAGGCGTTGAACAAGATACAGGCGAGTTATATCCCGGATGAAACGGCGAAGTTGATTTAGATTTGTTATTTTCATTTCGGCATGTAGATCGTCTAGCATGACGAGGTGAAACACTGTTTACATAAATCCTTCCTAAGTCTCGGGCATAGGCACGTGGTGTTGTAAGTCCTCTTTGAGGGATATGATCTTCCATGATTTCCACTCTATCCTAAAAAGAATTTATTTGTTTGTTACGTGCTACCTTAAGATTCCAAAGACGCAAAAATAAAACACTTTTCGCCATCTGGACCCATCTTTATACCTGAAGACCAATATTTTATCAGGTTTTAATTTTATTTGTACGAAATTATTGAGGCTTTGGGGCAATACTTTATTTATGTCAGTGTTGTCAGGGAAAAGTGTGAAAATAAATGAGCAAAAATAGCTCGTTGCATTTGACCGCACTTTTTGTCCTAAAACTTCAAACAGTAAGGTGATTGAAACTGTAAAACCTCAAACAGGAAAAGTTCCAGTTTGATTCATGAAGGCACCTACACCTCCAAAGTTTTCTTAATCTGTTTGGTGGCATGCATTTTTATCATTTTTAGCTCCTTTTCACCTACGTTTCCTTTTTTAAACTGGTACCTACCCCTATCAAAAACTGCAATGCCAAAACTGCATTTGATGGTTATTTTCATTAGAGTTGGATTACAAGTTTTTACTTATTTTTAATAATGTATTTTAGAAAACAGATTTCTTCTTACGAAAGTAAACAGTGAAATTGAAGCTAAAAACGTACAGAAATTTTTGCTGCCCAAATTTTGGAAGAAATACCTACAAAACTAGTTCAGATAAACTTATAATGTTTTCCAGCATCCGTAGAATTCTGAAAACTAGCGCTTTACTGAAAATCTAAAACCGATCCCAAAAAACAAGAGCGGAAAATTCCTTAAGTAGCTAACAGAAAATAGAAGACTTATTTAGACGGATCTTAAAAGTATTTTAGTGGACAAAATATCTGTAACTTTTAGTGGATAATTATAATTCACTAAAAAACTCAAACTAGCTTAGTTTTCAGTAAAGCTCTAGTTTTTAGTATTCTAAAGATACTGGAAAATACCATGAGTCGGTTTATTTGAGCTTGTTTTGTATATACGTCAAGAGTAAGGTTAAACCACTCTTTATTTCCGTATGAGAAAAACAGTTATTTTAAAAAATCGAATTCTGCTTGTTTTTATTTTCTAATAGACTTGGGTGGGAGGAGCATACCTAGCTGTTTTTGCTTCAGGCCTGGTGACGAGCAGGCAGTAATTCGTAATTTTTTGACGTTGAATAAATACTAAACTCTACAATATGCATGGATGCAGCAGGAAAAAGCAAAGAGGTGTTGCTCCCTGTGAAGCACACTACCCACTTAAAAAAAATCCTCAAAAGTGCCTATAAAGCTAAGACCTGATAAAAGTTCTTAAAATTACTACCCTCCAAGTGGACAAGATACCCCTCCACCTTGAATAAATTTCTTGACATGTTCAAGGATAAAGACGACAACCAGGATGATGACACAGGGAAATGGAGGGAAGATTCAGCTGTGGAAAAGAATCCCGGCACTTGTCGGTTACTCGAAACACACCCAAAAAGTAAAGTTAATCCAAATGAAAAATTACAAATTATGATGATAAAAAATACTTTAGAAACAAAAGTATGGAAATTTAGCCCAACCTAGCCTAACCTCCAACCTTAGTCTGCAAATATATAGCCCAGATAATACATTTCCAATGCAGTCTATGTCCAATGTATTGTATAATCCATCGCTTGTTTTTGTAGCTATGAAACCGGTTTTCTGATATGTAACCTAAGCGTAATTCTTGCATGAGTTTTTTTTTTATAACCGACGTACCGGTATTTTTCTTCCTAATTGAGCTGTCAAAATGTCATTTAGTGGCTAAATTAACACATAGCATCCTTTGAATGACTTAAGCCGAGGTTTTGGCTACTGTATGTGTGATCAAAATGTTACATTTACCGAGAAAATTCATTTTTTTTATTGTTCCAATATACAAAATTAATTTATGGCTAGGCCTGTAATTGGAGTAATTCCTGAAAAATTAACTTACAAGGTCAGATGGGTTAAAGCCTAACCCCTTGCTACCGGTTATAACTCTGTAGCATCATTAAACCAGTTTATTCTGCCAAGAAGATAATTTTATGTTAAAATCTGAGAGTAAAAAGAAAAATTAATGCCAGTTTTACTTGATTCATAGTTGCTATAAACAAATTTTTTGCCTAAACTCTGAATTTCTTTATTCTGGAAACTTTTCACCGTTATCCATGCACAAAATAGTATTGAAAACAACCTATTTTAGTCTTCAAAAGTTGTGACTAAATCCCTAAGCTTTCAGCTTTTATAAGTCCCGGATAAATTTTACACAGCGACTACCTTTCATGAAAACTTTGCATCTGTACGTTTTTAGTTTTCAAAAAAAGAAAAGAAGGAGAAAGATGTGTGGAGAAGGATAATATCCTTCATATTGGAGAAGGATAAATTGATGAAGATACAGGTCTTGGTCAATAGGTTTTTGAAAAGTCGATGCTGAGTCAGTAATAAGTTTTCTTCCAGTATTTGCCAATCTGTTTTCTTTCCGACTTAAACGCAGGACGTATGATATAGATACTCTCTGTTGTACGTTGAATGTATTGTAATTCTAGTATGTCTGTCCTTGGTCTTGGCTGTGGGAAATCGATGATATCTCTCTTTTTGCTACTGTAGATTCTCAGTCGCATTTCAAAACGTACTGCAGACAAAACCATTTTGACTGCACCAATGTACTTTTTGAGAGCCTCACCCTTAACCTGAAATCGTATTTTTGGGTAGATGCCAAGTTTTAGCAGAGGAACACTCAGCACAACTGTGTAGATGCTTTAGTCAAAATCTGAAGTCTACGAGAAAGTCGTAAAATCATGCTTCTTCAGATGCCAAATTTTGATCAAAGGAAAATATTTATCTTTTATCTGATGTCGCGGAGAATTCAAGGCTATCGAATGCTTATTATTGTTTGAAATTATTGGGCTGTTTTGCAATAAAACTTAAGTCGGTGCTTTGGTACCCGGGTCGGACCTATTTGAATCTATAGTCGGGGCAGTAGCTTGCTAATTTCGGTAGCAAAGAAATCTAAAATCAGGGATGCTGCTGGCTACTTTAGGTACTCAGAAAAACCAATGTATTAATTTAGATAACATTATAGTGCATAAGACTGGTACCAATGGAATCATTAGTTTAAAAAACCGATTTGCTTGGAAAACATTTCTCAATAATTTAGATGGAAGAAAGTAGGGAATAATTTATCGTTGACGCATCACTTCCTTCCCCCTAAAAAAAGCATACATAGCTAAGTCATAACACTGAAACTGTCTTGCCTGCTTCAAAGTATTTGCTGTTTCTCATATCAAGGAATATTGTAGATAACAATTTCCTAGAGCCCCTCTGCCTCGGAATAGTCAGGCCAATTGGGAAAGGGAAGATGATTGCAAGTGCACAATCCTAGATTTTGAAAATAATCTTTTTTTTGTATCTTCATTTTTTTTTTAATAAAGAAAAAATCGAAAAAGTCCCCTTCCTAGAAATTAAAAAATGCTTTGTATGCTTCTTCTTCGAAAAATAGAAAACATCCTTGTCCCGACTACATTATTATGATTTAGTGCAACTACTCGGAACCAAAATCAAACAGTTCGTGGTAATGAACTGTAGTAAGGAGCGACCCGGCTCGATAGTAACCAAAACTCTAAAAAATGAAATTTTGGTACCAATAGTTACATCAAAAGAATCACATTTTTAGGCTGATTTTAAATATATAAGTTTCATCAACTTTAGTCTTACCCATCAAAAGTTACAAGCCTGAGAAAATTTGCATTATTTTAGAAAATAGGGGGAAAACCCCCTAAAAGTCATAGAATCTTAACGAAAATCACACCATCAGATTCAGCGTATCAGAAAACCCTACTGTAGAAGTTTCAAGCTCCTATCTACAAAAATGTGGAATTTTATATTTTTTGCCAGAAGGCAGATCACGGATGCGTGTTTATTTGTTTGTTTGTATTTTTGTTTTTTTCTTTTTTTCCCCAAGGGTGATCGTATCGACCCAGTTGTCCTAGAATGTTGCGAGAGGGCTCATTCTAACGTAAATGAAAAGTTCTAGTGCCCTTTTTAAGTGACCAAAAAAATTGGAGGGCACCTAGGCCCCCTCCCACGCTAATTATTTTCCCAAAGTCAACGGATCAAAATTCTGAGATAGCCATTTTATTCAGCGTAGTCGCAAAACCTTATATCTATGTCTTTGGGGATGACTTACTCCCCCACAGTCCCCGTGGGAGGGGTTACAAGTTCAAAACTTTGACCAGTGCTTACATATAGTAATGGTTATTGGGAAGTGTACAGGCGTTTTCAGGAGGATTTTTTGGTTGGAGGCAGGGGTTGAGAAGAGGGGGATATGCTGGGGGAACTTTTTCATCGAGGAATTTGTCATGGGGGAAGAAAATTTCCATAAAGGGAGCGCAGGATTTACTAGCATTACTTAAAAAAAACAATGAAAAAATAAATATGAAAGTTTTTTTCCGCTGGAAGTAAGCAGCAGCATTAAAACTTAAAATGAACAGAAATTATTACCCATATGAGGGGCCCACCTCCTCCTAATACCTCGCTCTTTACGCTAAAGTATTTTTAGTAATTTCAACTATATATTCTGCGGCTTTTGTGATTCAGGGGTCATTCTTAATGAATTGGGACAAAGTTTAATCTTTAATGTAAAGAGCGAGGTACTGACGAGGGGGTGAACCCCTCATATATGTAATAAAAACATGAGATTACAAAAGTGCGTTACGTAAGCTAAATTATAAGTTACGTATATCTTTTACTTATAAAAAGATTCGTAAAAAATTAAAATTCCTAGTTGCCTTTTTAATTAACCGAAAATCGGAGGGCAACTAGGCTTCCTCCCCCGCTATTTTTTCTCAAAATGATTCGATGAAAATTATAAGAAAGCCATTTAGACAAAAAAAAATAAATATACAAATTTCGTTTTAATTATTCCTCTGCGGAGAGCCAAAATCAAAACAGGCATTGATTCAAAAACGTTCAGAAATTAAATAAAAAAACAAGTTTTTTTAAATGAAAGTAAGGAGCGACATTAAAACTTAAAACGAACAGGAATTTACTTCGTATATGAAAGGGGCTTTTCCTTCTCAACGCCCCGCTCTTTACGCTAAAGGTTTTTACTGTTTTAAAATGTAGAGTTAAGAGAAAGAGTCAAAATTTAGCGTAAAGAGCGGGGCGTTGAGAAGGAAAAGCCCCTTTCATATACGGAGTAATTTCTGTTCGTTTTAAGTTTTAATGTCGCTCCTTACTTTCATTTAAAAAAACTTGTTTTTTTTTATTTAATAAAAAAAAAATATCAATGCTGAAGTCCAATTTATTAGACTTTTTGGTGCACCGAAATTAGCAAACTGTTAGCCTTGCTTTGTATGCCTTTAGGTCCGAAAGTTAGCAAATAGTTGCCCTAATTTTAGATCCTAAAGAGTCCCAATCCGGATACCAAAGATCCGATTTTAATGTGAGCTGACTACAGGAACTCTTGTTACTGTAAAAAGTATCCTGGATACCTGTATATGAAAAGCAAATTGAAGAAATATATCAAAGAAAAATTTATTACTTCTGCCTCACCACTACTTTGTGACTCGTCTTCTGATGGGGAACTACGATTTAAGTAAGGGTAGACAAAGACAACAGACGAAAGTGCTAAGACCGCCACAAGTCCAATGATGAAAATCAAGGTGTAAGCTGGGTTTGGCTCAAACCTCCGAAGCGCTAGAAGAGTATGATACAACGTAAGATGACGAAACAGAGTGGATGTCATTAAGAAATTGCTGTTAATTTCGAAAAGATAGTACAGTTAGCAAAAATAAATTAATTAGTAGAGAATATTTTAATGGGTAAAGATAAAACTGGGTTTAGCTCAAATTAAATAGACCTTCTATACCAACTATACCTTCTATACCTCGTCAAGCGTTGCAGCAGCTGCAAACCGTAGGCCACAGTTTATGAGCGCCATAAACTATTCATGATCACGCGACTCTGTCTCTGTCTAAGTTTTGGTTCACGTTCTGCATGTATCATGGAATTACAAAATGATTTTATGTGCTCCCAAGCAACGTTAAGATTGATAGCCTGAATTAATGATATGAATCAATGAATCAATGATAGCCTGACTTTATCTTGCAGATCTCTTAATCATTAAATGTTCTGTTCTGTTCAACTACGTGACCGCCCTGGAACAGATATGTAGATACGGTCCTTTCTTAAGATACTCAGTTTACAGATGTGAAGATGTACTTTGCAGCATGTGCTCTGCATACTACTGCATGCGCCCTGGAACAAATATGTGGCTACAGTCCTTTCTTAAGATGCTCAATTTACAGATGTGAAGATGCACTTTGCAGCGTGTGCTCTACATGCTACTGCTTTGGACTCAACATCATCCCCCTAAAGGCTCCATTAAATCCTAGCTGTTAATTCCTACCAAACTTAACTGAGGTGCTATAAGCCGTTTTGATGAATTCTGATGACGAGAATGTAGCTTCCCTTAAACGATTTCTATCAAGCACTGACTCCTGAGACCAAAACTGGACTAATTGGCCAGATTTTGTTAAATGAATTGCACTAGTCAACCTAATAATTAGCTGAAGATAAGATTTTCTGAAGCTCCTATTCTCCTTCTCACTCCAGAGACCAGATCGGAAGTAAACTTTAAAAATACTCAATCATAGATCCAGCTGCCATTTCAAATGAATTTAGATTAAATCTGACGTTCAATTTCGATAAATGAGTTCGTGGCAAGAATTCAGGAGCCCATGTTCTACTCCCCAACTGAGATCAAATGAATATTGAAATTACAAAGCGAATAAAAATCTGATAAGACCTGGGGAGGCATTTTACCCTTCTCCCCCTTGATTGTCTTCCCTGCCCCCAGAGATGTCAGATCCAGCTAAAACCGTCAAAAGTATAATATGGACATTAGCAGTTACACTTTGATAACTTGCGCTGAGAATCAACGACTGCTGCTTGTAGAAGGTCTTCTTTGACGGAAGATAGATTTTTCTGGTATCTGCAAAATGCAACAACCTCTTCTGGTAAATGGTCTGACTGCTACAGCTAGCCATATATTCTACGTACAGAACACGTTCATTGAGGTAATATCAGCTCTCAAAAGCATAAGTAAATCAGTACCTTTTGCTTCCCTCCATACTTGATGGAGATCCAATAGTCTGTTGTTTTTAGATATTCAATAACAATTAATTACTTTCTCCTTGCAGCAAGGATTAAATTTTATTTCTAATGCTGAAATAAACAATTTAACTCTTATTTTTACTTCCAGTCAAATTTAGATCTGGAAGAAGCCCTCGTAACAAGAATTTAGGGACCCTTCTCATACCCTTGCGGATGCTGGGTTGTGTTCAGAAAACCAATTGGTACAAATAAACACTACGTTTTACTTTCAGCCAGGTTTGGTTGGGAATAAATAAAAAAAAGGTTTGTTCAAATGAATTTGTGGAGCAAAACTAAAATTTAGAACGAACAGAAATTGTTAAAGTATGAGGGGGGTTTCCCCCTCCCCAGCACCTCGCTCTTCACGCTAAAGTTTTTAAGTACTGTTCAAAAAGCTTCTCATTGTTCTAATTAAATGACCCTTGTGTTTCAGGGGTCGTTCTTAAATAATTCGGACAAAATTCAAACTTTAGCATAAAGAGCAAGGTGTTGATGAGGGGGCAGCTCCCCTCATATACTTAATAATTTCTGTTTGTTTTAAGTTTTAATGTTGCTCCTTACTTTCAGTTGAAAAAATCTTTTTTATTTAATTTCTGATCGTTTTTTAAATAATGCCAGGGAATCTGGCTCCTGACACTTCAATCCCGGTAAAAATTTACCTGGGAAAATTACCCTTGACGCCTCCTGGCGTAAAATTGACTCGGTAAACTGAAAGCAAGACATATAAAAAGAATTTTTGTAAAGGAATTCAGGCAAATTCCCTCAGTGTAAGATTTCCCTGAAAAGTTCACCCCCTAATAACTTCCCTCTCTATGAAAAATTCTCCCCAAGGAAAATCTCCCAATAGAAAATTTGCCCCCCTCACCCGAAAAATGTATACATATTTCCCAATAACAAATACAATACGTAAACAATGAGCAAATTTTATAACTTAAAGACCTTTCCCGAGGGATCTTAATTTTTTGATTGGACGATTTTGGGAAAAAAGAGGCGTGGGAGGGGGCTTAGCTTCCCTCCAAATTTTTGGGTCACTTAAGAAGGACACTAGAACATTTAATTTCCGTTTAAATGAGCCCCTCCCAATATTCTAGAACCACTGAGTCGATAAGATTACCCCATGAAAAAATAAATAAATAGCAAACAAATAAGCACGCATCCGTGATCTTTCTTCTGACAAAAAAAAACAACAATAACAAATAACCTCATTTTTGCAAATAGGAGCTTGAAGCCTCTACAGTAGGGTTCTCCAATACGGTGAATCTGATGGTGTGATTTTCATTAAGATTCTTTGACCTCTTGAGGGTGGTTTCTCCCATTTTTCGAAAATCAGGCAAATTTTGTCAGGATCGTAGCCTTAGACTGGTAACACTAAACTTAATGAAACTTTTATATTTGGAATCAGCATAATAAGTCGATTCTTTTATATATGTATTGGTATCAAACTTTTATTTTCTAAAGTTTCGGTTACTATTGAGCTGCGTCAGTCCTTACTCACAGTTCGTTACCACGAACTGTTTGATTTGACAGATCCATTCTCTAGCTGATGACACTAATTAACAAAATACCCCCCCCCCCTCCCCGAACAAAGGATGGATGGGACCCAGATCTCAAAAAGCCACAGTTAAAGCACAAGCTCGACGCCCCTAATTAGTCTGATTGAGACGCGTTACCGTCTTATGGAAGATGCCATGAAAACCCAAACCTAGGATCCTCCTCCCCTTGTCCACTTCTCAGAGAGGTTGAATAGGGCATGGGCCGGAAAAAAGTGTGGCTAAGACACTTACTCTTACTACTTTCGACTGGCTTTGATTCAGAACCGAGTTCTTATCGATGTTGTAATGATAAGAATTGAGACAACTCCTCTCCGTTGGTACAGATCAAACCGGGCCAAGACCCCAAAAAGTCACAATAGGGAAATTAGTTTTCATTGTCGTCCACATTTTACTGGATAATTGCTGGAAAGTTTGCAAGCTTCTGAAGTCCGTATTCAAAGAAAACTATTTCATTTTTGGTTCTTACCATTTTTGAGCTATCAACCGCTGATGAAAAGAGAAAAAAGCAAACATAAAATCGACGGTAGCAGCTGTGTTGCTCCACAACAAAACGGCAATTAAAACAAAATCCACAACAAAGAAAATCCACAAAACGGCAATTAGAACAAAATCCACAACAAAGAAAATCCACAAAACGACAATTAAAACAAAATCCACAACAAAGAAAATCCACAAAACGGCAATTAAAACAAAATCCACAACAAAGAAAATCCACAAAACGGCAATTAAAACAAAATCCACAACAAAATTTATGGATGTTATTTAGTAAATGCAGTAAAATGAAAGATAAAATATTATTTTTAATTTTTGAAAGTGTTATTTTTGTCCTGTACTAAAGCAAGATTTTGCTTGAACCTGCAAAGCGATAGAAAATTGAGGTACAATTTATGACGAAGAATCGCAAATGCAAAACTGTATTGACACACCGCATATGGCAGGAATGTCAATTGACAGGGGGGGAGGGGGGTTTGCCACGCCCAAGATTTCAAAAATGTTCTTTTTTGGGTTCTTCATTGAAAGAAGCTTTTTTGTCGTTTTTAGTGTAAAAATCAAAACTAACAAATTACCTCCTCTAGATTTACAAAAATATATCCCCCTCTAAATATTTCCGTACATTGACGCAACTGTAATATAGGTGTTCTTTTCGTGGTTTCAAATTTTTTTAAATGTTAAATTTTGTTATAATATAATCAAATAGCTGAATATTAAGAAACTAGTACAGAAAAAAAGATACGTGTGTATTATTAAAAAAAAACACTCAATAAGTGAAGCTAGGTTCTTTCATGAAACAAACTACAATGCAGGTACATTTTAATTAAATTAAATAGAAAAACAAGTTTTTTTAACGGAAAGTAAGAAACGACAATAAAACTTAAAACGAACAGAAATTACTTCGTATATGAAAAGGGATACTTCCTCATCAACGCCCCGCTCTTTACGTAGTTTGACTCTTTCTCGTAACTCTATTTTTAAAACAGTAAAAAACTTTAGCGTAAAGAGCGGGGCGTTGATGAGAAAGCACAAGTTTAAAAAACTTGTTTTTTTATTTAATTTCTGAACGTTTTTGAATCAATGCATATTTTGGTTTTGGCTCTCCATAGATGAATAATTAAAACGAGATTTGCATATTTGTTTTTTTGCTAAATGGCTTTCTCATAGTTTTGATCGAATGATTTTGAGGAAAAAAAGGAGTGGGGGAGGAGGCCTAGTTGCCCTCAGATTTTTTTGTTACTTAAAAAGGCAACTAGAGCTTTTAATTTTTTTTTACCAATGTTTTTATCAGTAATAGATATACGTAACTTACATATTAGCTTACGTAACGAACTTCTGTATTCTTATGTTTTTATTACGTATATGAAGGGGTTCGCCCCCTCCTCAGTACAAAGCTCTTTAAACTAAAGCTTAAATTTTGTCCCAATTTCTTAAGAATGACCCCCTGAATCACAAAAGCCGTAGAATAAATAGTTGAAATTACTAAAAATACATTAGTGTAAAGAGCGAGGTATTAGGAAGAGGTGAGCTCATCATATGCGTAATAAATTCTGTACGTTTTAAGTTTTAATGCTTTTCCTTACTTTCAGTTTAAAAAAATTTTTCGTATTTGTTTTTTCATTGTTTTTTTTTTAAATAATGCTAGAAAATCCTGCGCTCCCTTCATGAAAATTTTCTTCCTCCATGACAAATTCCTCCAAGGAAATTTCCCCCAACATATCCCCCTCTTATCAACCCCCTAGCCTAAAAATCCCCCTGAAAACGTCTGTACACTTCCAAATAACCATTACTATATGTAAGCACTGGTCAAAGTTTGTAACTTGTGTGGCCCCTCTCACGGGGACTGTGGGGGAATAAGTCGTCCCCAAAGACATATTTTTAAGGTTATTTCACTACCCTGAATAAAATGGCTATCTCCAATTTTTGATCTGGTGATTTTGGGAAAATAATTAGCATGGGAGGGGGCTTAGGTGCCCTCCAATTTTTTTGGTCACTTAAAAAGGGCACTAGAACTTTTCATTTCCGTTAGAATGAGCCCTTTTGCAACATTCTAGGACCATTGAGTCGATATGATCACCCCTGGGGAAAAAAAAAACAGAAAAAAAAACAAAAAAAAACAAACAAACAAACACGCATCCGTGATCTGCCTTCTGCCAAAAAATACAAAATTCCAAATGACTTTTAGGGGTTGTTTCCCCCTATTTTCTAAAATAAGGCAAATTTTCTCAGGCTTGTAACTTTTGATGTATGAGACTAAAATTTGATGAAACTAAATTTGATGATTTTTTATGATATATTTAAGATCAGCATTAAAATGCAATTCTTTTGATGTAGCTATTGATATCAAAATTCCATTTTTTAGAGTTTTGGTTACTATTAAGCCAGGTCACTCCTTACTACAGTTTGTTACCACGAACTGTTTGATCATTATTCAATTGATTCAATTCATTTCATACA
This sequence comes from Artemia franciscana, assembly GCF_032884065.1. Taxonomy (NCBI): domain Eukaryota; kingdom Metazoa; phylum Arthropoda; class Branchiopoda; order Anostraca; family Artemiidae; genus Artemia; species Artemia franciscana. The sequence goes on from NC_088873.1 coordinate 42,062,453, forward strand.
CACTCGACAATTTTGCTGAGAAAATCCGGTTTCACAGCCACAAAGACAAAACTCAATTTAGTTTGCTACGCATAGTGATAGAAGATACTGTCTGAACACGGATTTTGAAACGAAGATCTGGGATTTGACAAACACTGAAAAAGAGGCAATTCACAATTTTCCTAATAAAATATTATATTTTGATCATATTTTGTTTCATTTCATTAGCTTTATCAAAAGTATGGGCTATGCCACTGAAAAAATTGATTTAAATGACAAAAATACATGAAAATAAGCTTATAAAGGTATGCTCTTTTCATCAAACCAAAGTTTACCCGTAAAATTACGGCTCTTAAATTAAAGCAATATTCGCATCCCTCTGAATTTACAAAAATAGCCGAAAAGGGAAATTTTAAGCACATATACCGCTTTAACACTGGAAATATTGTATACTGCTAAGAAATCGTAGATCAAGGTTAGGATTTGGAAGCAACACATATTCAGTTATATTTTGACGCATTTTTCGCCACACACTAGTGCTGAGCCATTTCAGATTGAAACGCTTTTGTATAAGTGGTCGCAAAATAACTCGGGGGGGGGGGCTGCATGTATAATTCGAGCGAAGACTTGTAAAAAATATTTTCTTATGAGAAAATTGCATTTTGCTAATATGTTGCGTCATTTTGTAGACATTTCCTACCCTTATGAAGGGAGGAGGCACTGACACCCTCCCCCACTACATATAAATACACGTAGGTTGTGGGTTTGATTTTACAGCACCGTTACAAATTCAAAGGGCCAACAATGGACAAACATTTCTTAAGCTGTTTGGCCTATTAAATAATAACAGACCCATCACACTTCCTGTTTTAACCAGATTTCTCCCGAGTTCCTGAGGTTGTCTACCTCCTCCTCCTTTGTAGCCTATCTTTGAGTCTATTGCGTTCTGACTACAACAGGGACTCGAATTCATGGAAATGTTGGGAAAGCAATGATTTTTTTTATTTTCTTTTTTATGAAAAAAAAGAAGGTATATTTCAAAGTATAGGAGGGTGGGAAGGTATATCTTTGTTTTGATTTGACATTTTTAATGGAAAAAAGCCAACTATGAAAATTTAGGGACATTTGACGCCCTTTACTCTTTAATCAGTGTCCCTAGAACACAGCAGCCTAAAAATAGAAGTAATACAGCAGTAATACAGTAGCCAGATCTCTGTTCTGCCCATGGTAGCACATCCATTTGAGGGGGTGGATATGGGGGAAAAAATTTAAACACTTTTACTCTGACCGATTGAATAATAATTAGCTTATTAGATACTCTGTTTTGACCAACTTTAAAATGTCATCCAGAGACGTTCCTACGGTCGGTGTCGCTCACGACAAAATTAATTTCGGTGTTAGGCTCCCGACTCAAGCCAGACCGAAAGAAATCCCAGCCACAGTGCCCCTCAGCAACAGCGTCTCGTCCCAGCCAAGGTGCCCAGGGCAGTTTGGCCTTTATGTCGTCGCTGTGCTTTGACCGCTTATTTGTCGCTAATGTCTTCTGTAGACAATTTTTAGTCTAGGTTAATTTTTTAGTTGACTGTCTTTTTTGTGAAAACAAATTGTACGGGTCGAGGAATTCTTTTTTTTTTTATATGACGAAAATTCAGTAACAATAATGCTTAAGTACTGACCTTGAACTATAATCTCTTCTGATTTAGTTACATTTAGCACTACACTCATGACTCAGCGACTTCCCAGCTTGAACTGGCTTTGCAAAAATGAATCATTTTGTAAATGGCATGATCAAAGCAGACACGCTTTTTCTTTCACTCTTAATTTTCTGCTATAATCAGAATCATTGTAAGGAAACCATGTGATCGATTCATGAATGAAAACGTGTAATAAAGTAATTACTCGAACCAGGGTACCCATAAAAAGTTGCCTATGAGAAAGAATGAGACTTGAAAAGATTTTCTGGGTACTAGCATTTGGGTGGGGAGGGAGGACGACTGAAGAGCAGCAGCATCGTCTTTATTTTTAATAATTTACGCTTTTTAAGTTTGGCTCCGTTGCTCGTCGTAATTTCCATTCGCTTTTGGTTTCATTTCTCCAAATGACAATTATTTTCTAATTACTTAGATTTGAAGTCTCGTGTTTTGAGGACAGATTCCGTAAGTGTTACGAAAGTATTGCCCACTTTCCGATTAACTGTGTAGTTTGTGTGTATACATTGTTAAGCTATCATTTCTCTTGTGGATTTTTTGTTAGCACTTTCATATATTCTTTTTGGTACTTGTGTATTTTTCAGAACAAGATTGGGCTATATATTTGCACATTAGGGGTGGTTGGAGTGTTGATGCATTATATCAAATACCTAACTTAACCTAACCTAACCACCTCTATACGTAAAATATTTAATTAAACTGTACCTGCATCGTAGTTTGTTTCACGAAAGAACCTAACTTCACTTACTGAATGTGTTCTGAATAATGCACGAGTGCCTTCTTTTTTTCTATACTCCTTTACTGCATACATGTTTTGTACCGACGGTTGAAAAGAATTATAATCATTATTATTATTAACATTATTATTATTGATATTATTATTATTATTTTTATTATTATTATTATTATTATTATTATTATTATTATTATTATTATTATTATTATTATTATTATTATTATTATCATTTTTCACAGTTAAAAAAAAGATTGGAAGAATAGGAAGATAAGTCTGCAAAAAATCTTTTGCAGATAAGTCTGCATAGTCTGCAAGTCTGCAAGAATAGGAAGATAAGTCTGCAAAAAATATTGGAAGCTAGAGTGATGACAGCAATCAAATATGGCTCTAAAGCATGGGTGCTCCGAAAAGTGGGTGAAAATTTACTAGATTTTTTCCAGAGAAATAGCCTACGGATTGTTATGGGTACCCGACTGACAGACCGTATTTCAGAGTGTAGGCTGTACGAAAAATTTGGTAATAACCCATTTTCTAGAGCTAAAATGAAAGAAAGGTTGAAATAGTTAGGGCACGTTCTGCGGACGAAGGATGAGAGATTGCCGAAGATTGTCCTTCTCAGCCAACCGTCTAGGGATAAACAGAAAGCAGGTCATTCTCGTCTTGGTGGGTGATAACATAAACATAGAGTTAAAGGAAAATGGGAACTTCTTGGGAGGGTGTAAAGAGGGAGGCCTTGAATAGATTGGGTTGGAGGAGGAGCTGTGCAGCTGTGTTGGTCTCAGGTGGATTCGTTCTGCGGTGAGTTATTAGTATTATTTTTATTATTATTATTATTATTATTATTATTGCTATTATTATTATTGCCATTGTTGCTATTATTATTATTATAATTACTATTATTACTATCATTATTATTACCATAGGTTAATTTCTGGTCATTTTAGGTTTCAAATTTTGCTATTTACTTTTACGTTCAAGTCATAGGTTGTTTTTAATTTAATTTTTTCTTGTCGTCTACATTTTCCTGACATTTAGCACTACACTCATGACTCAACAACTTCCCAGCTTAAACTGGGTTTGCAAAATATGAATCAGCTTGTAAATGGCGTGACCAATGTAGAAACGCCTTTTCTTTTACTCTTAACTATTATTAAATAAAAAAAAACCTTTTTTTTAACTGAAAGTGAGGAGCGACATTAAAACTTAAAACGAACAGAAATTACTTCGTATATGAAATGTATATTCGTATATGAAAGGGGCTGCTTCCTCATCAATGCCCCGCTCTTTACGCTATAGTTTGACTCTTTCTCTCAAATGACTCTTTTTTTACTCTTTTTAAAACAGTAAAAATCCTTAGCGTTGATGAGGAAGCAGCCCCTTTCGAATACGATGTAATTTCTGTTCGTTTTGAGTTTTAATGTCGCTCCTTACTATCAGTTAAAAAAACTTGTTTTTTTTATTTAATTCTTAAACGTTTTTGAATCAATGCATGTTTTGATTTTGGCTCTCCGTAGAGGAATAATTAAATCGAAATTTGCATATTTATGTTTTTGGCTAATTGGCTTTCTCATAGTTTTGATCGAATGATTTTTAGAAAAAAAGACCGGGGGAGGAAGCCTATTTGCCCTCCGATTTTTGGTTACTTAAAAAGGCAACTAAAATTTTTAATTTTTTACGAATTTTTTTATTAGTAAAATTTATACGTAACTTATAAATTAGCTTACGTAACGAACTTTTCTATTCTCATGTTTTTATTACATATATGAGGGGGGTTCACCCCCTCGTCAGTACCTCGCT